>NW_020455477.1:4789926-4957169 GCF_003342845.1 Nothoprocta perdicaria
GCCCGGCGGGCGCCCGGCGGCAGCTGGTCTATGTGTTCACGACCTGGCGCTCGGGCTCCTCCTTCTTCGGGGAGCTCTTCAACCAGAATCCCGAGGTGTTCTTCCTCTACGAGCCCGTGTGGCATGTCTGGCAGAAGCTGTACCCCGGCGATGCCGTCTCGCTGCAAGGGGCAGCCCGCGACATGCTGAGCTCCCTGTACCGCTGCGACCTCTCTGTCTTCCAGCTCTACAGCACGGCCGGCGCCGGCAAGAACCTCACCACGCTGGGCATCTTCGGCGCCTCCACCAACAAGGTCATCTGCTCCTCGCCCCTCTGCCCGGCCTACCGCAAGGAGGTGGTGGGCATGGTGGACGACCGCGTGTGCAAGAAGTGTCCCCCGCAGCGCCTGAGCCGCTTCCAGGAGGAGTGCCACAAGTACCGCACGCTGGTCATCAAGGGCGTCCGCGTCTTCGACCTGGCAATCCTGGCCCCGCTCATGCGGGACCCGGCCCTGGAGCTCAA
The DNA here is from genome assembly GCF_003342845.1 of Nothoprocta perdicaria. NCBI lineage: Eukaryota > Metazoa > Chordata > Aves > Tinamiformes > Tinamidae > Nothoprocta > Nothoprocta perdicaria. Next base: position 4,790,429 of record NW_020455477.1, read on the forward strand.
AGTCATCCACCTGGTGCGCGACCCCCGCGCGGTCGCCAGCTCCCGCATCAAGTCCCGGCACGGGCTCATCCGGGAGAGCCTGCAGGTGGTGCGGAGCCGGGACCCCCGCATCCACCGCATGCCCTTCCTCGACGCCGGCCACAAGCTGGGCGGCAAGAAGGAGGGCGGCGGCGGCTCGGACTACCACGCGCTGGGCGCCATGGAGGTCATCTGCAGCAGCATGGCCAAGACCCTGCAGACCGCCCTGCACCCCCCCGACTGGCTCCGGGGCAACTACCTGGCTGTGCGCTACGAGGACCTGGTGGTGGAGCCCATCAAGACCCTGCGGCAGGTCTACGGCTTCGTTAACCTGACGGTGAGCCCGGAGATGGAGAAGTTCGCCCTCAACATGACCAGCGGGCCGGGCTACTCCTCCAAGCCCTTCGTGGTGTCGGCCAGGAACGCCACGCAGGCGCTGAGCGCCTGGAGGACCGCGCTGAGCTTCCCGCAGATCAAGCAGGTGGAGGAGTACTGCCAGCAGCCCATGGCCCTGCTGGGCTACGAGCGGGTGGGCAGCCCCGAGGAGGTGAAGGACCTCAGCAGAACGTTGCTCAGGAAGCCGCGGCTGTGACGGGCGCGCGAGCCCGGCCCTCCTGGCCTGAGGGAGGGAGGGAGCCGGGAAAAGCAGCCTGGTTTCTGATTTCCTCCAAAGAACTGCCGAAGGGTAACATACAGTAATGCGATGATTTCTTTCTATGTTTTTCTTTTCTTTTTTTTTTTTTTTTTCCTTTCAGAAGGTTATATACAATAAAAAAAAAATAAAGCAGAACTGAACATAGATGTAACCCCCCTTTCCCCTTCTCAAAATGCCAGGCGTGATTCTGTACCAAAATCATGTTTACGGAGTTGCTGTTGCTTTGAGGCTGGTAGCAAAACTCTTGCACAATTCCTGATACATCTGTCTGCCGTGGTGTGGAGGGGATGCCCTTGCAAGGCATAATGCTGAAAATCAGACTTTTGTATGAAAGTAATTGTTCAGACGTGATAGTAATAAACAAAACAATAAATGATATTCATTTTTATAATTACCTCAATTGTTTGGGAATTACAGCATTGTTTATGTAGAGCTCACAGGAATGCTTGCTTAAAATAGCAGCAAGGCTCTTCTGAGGGTGCGGGTGGAGGGCTGGAGTGCAGCGTTTGACACGTTCGAAGATTAAAAGCTGCTTTTGCATGAACAAGCACAGATCTCCTAAACGTAGTGCAGGTTTTCTGGCTATATCAAAGCAGATTTCTATTTAGCTGTTGTCTCTTTTGTTGTGTTTAAGGAGTCTTTGAAGTGCTGCTGTAATAGTGTCCTAAGAGTTCTGAAACATTTGCCATCGCAGCAGTATTTATTTTTGTCTTGACGTGTATGTCCTGGGGTCACTGTCAAATAGAGGTGGATCTACTGTGTGACAAAAAAAAAAAAAAAAAAAAACCAGATTTGAAAAGACATTTATCATATTGAAAACCTTAGCATGTGTGAAAACTAAAATAAAATTATATATTATGTATATTCTATAGTGCTGACAATAGACAGTAAGATATTTAAGATACTCTTGACATTCCTTGGTGGCAGGCATAACAAGGGAGCATTGAAAAATGCATAAAAATGCATAAAATCATTTATTCTCCTTTGTGCAAGTGTCAGCGAGTGCGTTTCTGCATGAGGAAGGCGGCCGGGTGCAGGTGAGGGCTTGGAGCTGCAGCGGAGTCGGGCGCGCGTTGGGTTTCCGAGGGCTCTGGGGCGCTCCTGCTGTGCGCTGTCGTTGCTCCGCCGTGGAGCCAGAGGGTGATCTGGCTCTGCCTTTCTGGGAACTTGACCTAAAGAATCTGTCTCATCCATTAAACTTGATAAAAAGAGGAGATTTTACCACTTCTGCTTTTATAATTTCCTTTGAAAAGCCCCTATCTCTTAAAGGTTAAGTGATGTGTTGCATAGGAGAAGTACAAACACCTCGAGTAGTTTTTAATCATGTCGGTGGTGTTCTCTAATGCTTTGGAAAGACTTATCTTGAAACTAGAATTTTTAAATGAAGTAGTTTTGCCAGGCGGCTCTCTTAGGAGACTGTTGACTTTGCTACGGGAAGTGCATTTTGTGTTACCTATCTGGGTGTTGTGCCTTCAGCAAATGTGAAGAATATGAGTGGAAAAAGGGAAGTGCTGTGTGAGAATGAATTGATAAAAGCAGGATGCTGATAAGGCGATGTGGATACATGTATGTGTGAGTTTGTCGCGACGTGTACTATGTCTTTTGCATACTAGTGTTTTAAGTCAAACAGGTGGTAAGTGACTGCTGAGGACTGTGAGGTTTTGATGAAGTTCTGGCACTAGGTATTCACCTTGTTCTGCTCAGGAAATGGTCATTTAATGAGCTGGCTGTGGGGCTGTTGCGTAGGGCTGCCGGAGCGGCGCTGCTGCCGAGGGCCGCGCGCCGGGGCGCCCGCTCGTCCCCCGGGCTCCCGGGGGAGCACGTGGGGCCCGGGCCCACAGAGCAGCGCTCGCAGCAGGACGGGCGGCTGCGCTCACTGTTGCAATGCCTAGTAAGATACGTGTGCTTTTTGTGGGATTATGTGTTTTGTGCTGCATATATTCGGGTGTGATGTCAAGCAGATGGCAGGCGTCTGGTGTGGGGCGAACTCTGAGCTTTGCGTTTTGTGGTCAGACTGTCCCGGCCACTGTTGGAACATGGGGATCTGCTTGACCCCAAATTGGGATCGCAGAGCTTGCTTCCCACCTGCGCCGTTTCATTCAGAGCCCCCGGGGTGAGCGGTGCCCGGGTAGCCAAGGGCGGTTGCTCCAGGGCACCAAATTCCCTGTTCGGAGGGAGTGTAACGGCTGCGCAGAGTAACAGCAGGTGCCCCCAAGCGCGTGAAATGTGTCAGCCCAGCGGATCTCACTGCCCAGGTTGCCCTTTGGGTCCCGGTAGCGCTGCAAGCTCCCCCGGCTCGTCCGGAGGGAGCGCTGCGCACGGCAGCCGCGGCCCGTGGATCCCTGAGCATGGAACTGCCCAGCTCAGACCGGGCCCTTGCACGAGCTGCACCTAGCACAGGGCAGCAGGGAGGTGCTCAGCACCACCTCAGTGCCCCTGGGCCGGGTGCTCCGGGGGGCAGGAGGAGCCCTTGCGGCTCTGCTCCCCAAACTGAGTTGGGGCTGCACTTGGGTTTGAGGCAAAGCGTCCTGAGAAGCAAATGGGATTTTGCTTGGGAAATGCTGGTTGTTCGGGCCCTCTGTTTGACACTGCTGTGGTAAAAAAAATAAAAAAAAAAGGTAAACAAGTAGCCGTTAAGAGGCTATTTTTAGCCCTTTTAATCCTATGTCTTCAGAAAAGAGGATTAGAGGAATTAAAAAAGAACGCAATAATTGAAAAAAAATCTGGAAAATGATAGAGAAAATAGGATATCATAAAGTATTTGGATGTGGTTATGAAAGACCTCTGCCTACTGTGGGGAGAGACATCTAGCTGAGATCTGAATACTTCACTTGAATAACATCTCACGCTTGAAAAACAGTGCACGGGTTTGATCTCTGTCTGATTTAATAGCGACTCTGTGCTGCTTAAACCGAAGCTAACGCTTGCGATAGTGGGAAATCAATAGGATAAAGTGGATGTGGAGTGCGCTGAGCTGCGCGGAGCTGGGGGTGAGGGTGTCTGCCGGGCTGGCCACATCGCGCGGATGAGATCGCCCGGCACTCACCGCCCTGTGGCACAGACACCTGTGCGGTCATTGCTCGGGGTAACGATCACTGCGTGCAGGGAAACACCGGGAAATCCTCTGCCCTCCCAGCATCCGTCAGCTTCAAACAGAAGTGTGAAAGTGTGCAGGGATGTTGCAACTCACCTAAAGGCTGGTAAAGAAAACTGCTTTGGAGCAGTTCAGGTGTCTTTGGGGCAGTTCAGGTGTCTTTGGGGCAGTTTGGGTGTCTTTGGGGCTTTCTAATAAAAAGAAGTTCTTCGTTCTTCAGCTCTCTTCATTCCTTGCCAGGTGTTAAACCCCGTCCCATGGCTGGCCATGGGGAGGAGCACAATTGCCTAATTTAAGACCCTTGTTTTTCAGTTGTGATTTGAGCTCGGGTCACTGGAGAGGAAATCCTGGTGGTTATAATCAGTTCTGAAAGAAATATTTTCCATTCTGTAGGCCCTGACAAAAAAAATGGCATTTGTCTTTATTCCCCCACCCCTTTATTGTTATTTGCTGTGGTGTATTTAAGTGTCCTTACTGTGTGGGGTGTTTAAGCTTAGCCCTGCGCTCTGCTGGGCTCCCATCATATCTGCAAAGGTCTCAGGTTGCTCCCAGAGGCAGGTGTGGGTCCCTGCGGAGCTGCACGTGCCCCACGTGTCGAGCTCCGTGGGGCTGCCTCACGTGAGCAGGGCGACACTCGGGGACCTGCTACCTGCTCCGCTCGCACGATTTTCCCGGAGGAGGCCACTGGATCAAAACCCTGCTTATTCTCATGCCATTTAAACTAAAGGCTTTGAGCCCGGGAGGAATATTGCTCTGCTAGAATTAGGCATGTGAATGAAGCAAGTCCATCTAATACCGAGACTGCAAGCGAGGACGAGCCTGCTCGCGAAGAGCCACCGTGCACGGGGTGGGGACCCTGGCAGTCCCTCATGTGCTTTACACCTCGTGTCAGGGTGCCCGAGACAGTTCTCATGAAAATGTGTGTGTGTATATGCTGTAAAACCAAAAATACCCGGAGTAACATTTCACCTGAATTCACCGTACTGCATACATTTAAAGAAGAAAAAAAAATATTGTGACTATTTGGATTTATGGTTAGCAAATGAGTTGTGTTAACAAATTCCAGTAACAGGTCTTGGCTGCCATGATGTTTCTAATTCTTCACATAAGCAAGCAATTCTGAAGAGAAGGTGCGTAGATTCTGTACAATACAGATTGTTTTAACTTTGCAAGTTAGAAAACATCCTTCTATTTATTTTTCTTTGGAGATTGGGGTTACTTGCATCATGAAATCATGAAAAGAAGATACATCAAATCTAGGCTCCAAATGAGCCTGCATGTTTGCATATTTAGCATTCGGGCCAAAGCAAACCCTATGAGAATTGGTACAAAACATAAAATGTTCTGTCTTTCTGTGATGCATGAAAAGCCAGCGTGTAAATCAGCATGTCCAACACTCCTCAGTCACATTTATATCATGAAAGCTGTGAAAATAAAGAAGTTATAATAAAAATTGCATAGCAAATGGGAGGATGGGACTTGAACAATCAACTTCTGCCTCTGCAGTGAAACACCCGAGTAGTAAAATGCACGTGAAAATACAGAAGAAATGCCAGAAGAAAGTCCTCTGTGTAAGGAACGTGCTTGCGTCCTGGGATCAGGACCTCCTAGGGCCACTGGTGCTGCAGAGGGCTCTGGCATCCGCTTGGTTGTCCGATATTTGGAGTAGGGCTCTGTGGACAGGGTGGCGGGAGGGACTGAGGCTCCGTAGGACGTCACCATCTCTGCTCCTGTCACGGCAGCTCGTGAGCAGCCTGGGTGGCCTACGGACTTGTAGTATAAGACACCACAAGCTTGTCTCAGTATATATCAGTATATATCATCACTGGGGGGTAATTCACTGAAAATATGGCTTTACTGCTGAAAAATAAGTTGAAAATCAGATTGGAGAAACTCCCCACATTGAATTTTTTTAAGGAGAAAGCGATCTGAGGAGGCAAGGCAGGCCTGCGTGAGCTGCTGAGTGGCCTGTTTCTGATGGCAACAGTGGGAACTGGAGCTGCTAACTGGAACAGGCCCTACAGCTAGAATGGTTATGCACTCTAGACGTGCTGGTAAGCTTTGAGTGGGATTTTCAAGAATGCCTTGGCACGTAATTTTCCCTGGAATGGGAATATTATTCAGGAGTAAGTTGAATTACATTTTAGGATGCTTCAGAAAATCATGGCCTCATAATTCATGTTGGGAGGGACCTCAGATGGTCCTCGATCTGAGCTCGTGCGTCAAGCAGGGTTACTGTGAGATGAGTGGGGTTGCTCTGGGCTCTACCCTGGCAGCTGTTGGGAACCTCTAAGGATGGAGATCACACAACCTCCCTGAGCAACTTGTTCCAAGGCTTGACTGTCCTCATGGTGAACCACGATGTTTGTGCAGGACTGACCCCAAGTTGCTAATTCTGTTACATAAGTTTTTTGTTCCTTGGTTTTGGTTTTTGGCTATGACTGCTAATAGGGGTATGTCCTTACTTCCCCTTAACCACAGTAGGCATCAGCTGCAGCTCATCTGTTGCAAAGCAGCAAAATGGTTAATGAGCAGTGATCAGAGCGGAAAAAATGTGGATTCGTAATTAGAACGCTGCATCCAGCAATGTCCCTTGTTTTACCCAAGAGTGATGAAGAGGACAGCAGAGGCAGAAGAAATTCATTTCGAAGGAAGGAAAGGAATGCAAAGCACAAGTTGCTCTTTCTCTGCTATATAAAGGAAGAAATATTATTGAGGAAAAGAGAAGGAAATAAATGATACAACACAGTAAGGTTAGAAGAGGATGGATAAAATCATTCGCATGTTCAAAACAGGATAAAAATTTAAAGGATGTAAGATTAAAATATGCTGATGCTACATGGTGTAACCATTTACAATTAATCATGATATGCAGGAATTCTTCAAGTATTGACTAGAGAATTTTAGATCCACCAGTTCATAATTTTAAGATGAATCAAACATAGCATTTTCATAGCTGTTTGGATGCTGTTGATTTCTCAGTCTGCTTTGGATATAGAAAAGATACAAGCAGAATAGCTGACCTTTCGTCCGTGTATTTCTTTCCCCAGACCTCTATGCCTAAGCTCTCAAGAAGCCCCCTAGTTTGCTAATTTCTTGGCACCTTCTTATTTTCCATCTGCCAGATGGCTCCTTCTCCCACCAGCCGGGACTATCAGTAGCTATCTGCTTCAAGCCATGTGCATGTCTCGTAATATTTTATCAGAGGAGACGAAAAGTGGAAGGGGGCCCTGCTTGGTGTTGCAGAGCGTTCAGAGTCCCTTCTGACAGCTTTCCGTTCCCCGCGGGTGCGTCCTGTTCCTCGCCTCTCTGCTTGCCCTCTCCTCCCAGTAGGGCACGGGGGCTGCGTCCCACCCTGCCAATGCCGCCCCAGCCCCAGCTGGCTCCCTGCCACCCGCACAGCCTCTGTGGTGTCACAAGCGTCACCTGTGTCCCTGTCACTCCTGCTCCAAATGTGGTGCTGGGCATCTCTTCTGCTTTGCTTCAGATGGAGCTCATGGAGCTGACACCACCCAGAGGGGTAGCCACGGACCCTCAGGACACCATGACAGAGCTGCTACGTAGGGACACGTGGAAAAGGGACACCACACATGGCTGAGAAGATACAGTGGGAGCTTCCCCCTACCCAGATCGGCAGCAGTCCCTTGGGAGAACAGGCAAAGACAGATACCCTCCTGCTTCTCTACCAGGCTAAGTGTCCCCATCCACATCTTTATTTCCATTATAATTTTATTTGTACTCTCCTCAGTAGGTCCAAAGACCATGAGTGTCATTTTATCCTCCCCACTGTCAGGCCCTCCCTCACACCCGGCCCTGCTGGGCCCACAGGTGCTTCTCCTTAGGGGCTGCAATCAGCGTCAGGGGCTGCAGCTGCTGTGGGGCTGGGCAGGGATATGAGCCCGGGATAGAGAGGGTAGGGTGGGTCTGCTGTGTGGGAGCTGGAGCAGCTGGCAGAGGTGTGGGGTGAGTCCTGGGTGCTGTTGGGAAGGGGGTGCTGAGTAGGGGTGCAGTTGCTGTTGGGACTCTGTGGGGTTGGTGGGGGGTAAAGCTGGCCCTGTGGCTGAGCATTTCTGATGGGCTGAGCTGGCCCTGGTGCCTCGTGGCAAGGGGACCCAGGGTGTTCCCCTGTGGGACCCTTTTGGGGGTGGGTTGGTTAAGGAGGGGGTGGTGGGGGGACTTGGTGCCACCCTTCCCTTGCTCCCATGTGAGGGCAGCCTGCCCTGCACTCCCTCTCTGCTGAGGTGCTCAGGGGCTCCTTGCGGTGAGAGACTCTTAATGCATCCAGCCTTGCCCTGGGTCCCCTCCCCTGCTCCCAGGCCACCCTCAACAGGTAAGTGCTTGTTTGCTTCCTTGTGAGGCCTCATCCAGGCCTCTGCAGTGGTGTGTGCTACCTGTTGCTTAATGAGTTTCCTAGTCATTAATGACTTGGAGCAGTGCTTTTCTTGGTGTGGTAACTGGCTGCATATCTGTCTTTCACACAAATAAAAGCTGCTTTGAAGTTCAGCCCTTGACAACAGTTGGCTTTTGCTAGAGTGTAGCATTTAAGCTGTATTGGAACAGATTGCTTAAATTGGCTCAGGAAATCGATGAACTTCCTTGTTGCAGGCTTCAGAGCTTCTCATGGTGTCAAAGAAAGGTTCCTTCAATTTTTTAAATGAGGTTTTACATAGAGATGCTGGGGGGGAAAACCACTGTGAGCCAGCAAACGGACCATGTCCTGTTGACTGCTGTGACGTGAGGCAGTGGGTCCCCCTGCAGCCTGCAAATTTTGGGTTAAACAGCAAACTAGACACCTCTTGCTTATGAGCTTTGGCTTGTTGGGGTGTAAGTGTGCAGGCAGGGCATAGCCTTCTCTATGCTGAATTTCACCCTCTGGGATGATGGTGTGGAAAAAAAATCTGGAAGGCCTCAACAGAATCTTAGCAAAAGAGCAGTTAATGGCACAGGCAGGGGATGAATTTAAAACAGTTCATGTTTTTAAACCCCTTCCAGCTACTTAGTTAATCATCTTAAATATAGAACAGAAGTACAGCCTTGAGTGTTCATAGTGCTGCTTCTGCTTTCAGGTACTGGAGCAGCTTGAGTTGCCTTCTCTTTATTTCTTCCCTGAGTCACCTGTAAAGGTTTTGGGAGTGCAGAGGGCTCTGGAGGCGGCTGGCCCTGGGGCCCAGCACTGCTCTGGGTGCTCTGTGCCCTGTGCCGAGCAGCTGGGCTCAATGGGAGGAGTGGGTTTGGAGGTGCTGAGGCTGGGCAGGGAGCTCTGCTGGCGGGTCCAAGCACGGCTGGCACAATGCACCATGTTGTTTTTTCTCGTTAATCTTTTCAAGTGTTGAATATTCATGGTAGAAAAATCATATATTGAACACCTTAGTTGAGGCTATTGCTCTTCTTAACCCAGTTCTCTCTTAGCCTGGGGAAAGTGAGTGTATAACTTGCACTTGCTGCATTGTAATGGCAGCAGGCATGGCCCACTGGCATCCCTGTGCATGGAACAACTTTATTTTGCAGGCCATTGAACGCACTGTAGTGCATCTACTTTTTGGTTCGTTTGTCTTTGTCCATGTACTTTATGTGTAAAACCATGCCAGTGGTTTCAGGGTCAGCATGAGCCATAGCCTGTGCTGTCTCAATGTCTTCTCCATTGGCACTGCAGTCTCACCACCCTGTGAACAGCCAGAGTGTAAAATCTGAGTGTATGTGTGTGTATATATATATATACACACACACATATATAATATATATACACACACACACACACATATATATATAAAAATACCCCCAGCCACCTAGGTCACATTCTCAGGAAGTGTTAAATAGTGTTAGATAGTTAGGCACGTGGGGCTCTTAGATCTTTAAACTAAGTGCATGTTAAATAATTTGTTAGTAAAATACTTTTACACTCAGATTACAATATGATCTTAACTCATACATGTTTAATTCTCACATAACACCCTTTTAAGGGAATCATTGTATTTAGGGTAATTTAGGGACAAAGCGCTCTATCTGGATGTGAGGCATCAGGAAACAAGTGGTGCATGTGAGCAGACTGTGAAACACATACTGTTTGAAGAGCAGAAATGAAGATCATTTTTCCTTATGCAAGTGGTGGTGAGGACTAATTGGGCAGCAGAATGGAAATGACTTGCTGGGGCAGGGATATGGGCAGGGCTGCGTGGGATTTGCAGTGGAGGTGGCAAACACCCTGTTTGTAGGGATTTCCCTTCTCGTTGTAATGAAGTGCACCACATGGTAAAGGTGTTCTTTCTGCTGAGCTGTGCAGGCTTGGAAGCATGTGCATCCCTCCCTGAGCAGGAATTGAAATCCCTCGTAATGGCTTTCAGATGTGCGGGAGCTGTCCTGCTGCCTGCTCAGCTCGGGGCTGCCCAAGGCCCTGCTACGGCTGCACGCCCCTGGGCTGCTGTCATCTCGTAGCTTGTCTCTCAAGTGTGAGGACTTGCCGCACCCTGTGCCCATGTGAGGGCAGTGTCCACGTGTCCCCCGCATAGTGCAGCTTTTGGGTTAGGGAAGCACTCCTGGTCCTAGCAGGAGCTCAGTGTGATCGATGCCCAGATGCTGGGCTGTTCTGCACGGAGGCAAGGAGGAGCCTTGCCTGTCCCCAGCAGTGGTTCCAGGTTGAGTTGTTGGCAGCCTGCTCTGACAGCAGTTTCTTAAATGTGTTCCCAGTTTACTTACTTTCTTTATAAGTGTGTCTAGTTTCCTGAGCACCTCTGCTATTCCAGAGGCATTGCAGGAGTTGGTGCTGCGAGTCTGGCACTCTCGCTTTGTCTGCTGCTTCAAATCTGTGATTTCGTGGTGGTGACTTCTCTTGCCAGAAAGTCAATATGATGAATCTGAGAAGAGCTACCACTACCTGGGAAGTGGATGCATCAAGCTTAGCAGCTGATCTATCATTCACTTGCAGTATTTATTTCAGTAATGGATTGCAGCCTGTGATCTGGCTAAGTGATGGTCTCAGCAGTCACCTAAGTGCTAGTTGAGCCTGCCTGGCTCTGTGCAGGGTGGAGAAAAGAAATCACTTCAGAGAGAAAGTTTGTCCTGGCATTCCCAAAGGAAATACGAAGTCAGGCAGCTGAGAAGGAAAGCACGGCCTGGTCCTGGCTGCCTCCCTGTCCGTGTGCCTGGTGCAGGTGGGTCTGTGTGGAACATGCCTGACACAGCTCTCCACTGCGGAGTTTGGCTGTGAAGGCTGAAGAGAGCCTTTAATATGCAGATTGATGAAGCGAAATGAGTGAAGAGAATACAGCCATTATAGCCATGATTTGGGGTTGATTGTGTATTATATTCTCAAATGCGGTTTGTCTCAGGCCCCGTCTGCAGCTCGGGGTGCCGTGGGCAGGTGGCTGCGATGCTGCTGATTCACCCGCGCGCTGCTGTGCCAGGGACAAGCGCGTCCCGCTGCCGGGAGCAGGGACGTCGGGAGGTAACGCCGCGGGAATGGGCTGGTGGTGCTGAGGAGTGAATGACCTTCTAGCTTTGCAAAGGAGGAATGTTTCTGGATGGAGTTCAGCAGGCTCGTAATAATGCCAAATTCAAGGCCTGCTAGCTGGGAATATGTGAAACCCACTTAAAAACATAGCAGCAGTTTGACAACACACTGAATTGAGGCTTGTTTGCGTGTTTATTCAAGGATAGGATTTAAGCTTCCTGCTCCACCTTTGGGATCAGGATTGAGTACGTGGGTTTCATGTCCTGAGACTAAAGTGATTTTTAAACTTTTAAAAAGCCAGGAATATTTTTTAATATAGATTGAGTAGCACAATAGAGACTTACTCTTACAAGGATCCTGTCCTAGTAGTGCAATACTACTATTGTGTTTATATCAAATAAATCCAACTAGCCAAATAACCAGTGTTCCTGTTCCCTGTGAGCAATGGCTCTGCTTTTCCTTATCGTGCCAAGGGCTGGATGCCCCTCCATGAAGCAGCTTGGTGGGGCTTGGGGGAAGCAGAGAGCTTCCTGGGGACCCTTGTGATCTAGTCCCAAGTGCAGGCTCATCCTGCAGGAGGCTGGGATCCCTCAGTAAAAGAAAAACCCACTTTCTCTGAAAAGCATTATTGGATTGCTTAGACAATTCCCATGTTGAGCCTCAGATGTAAATGATTTTAGTACAGAGGTGACCATCAGATATGTTAGTATGTGAGGAGGTGGGGAGAGAAATTATTTGGGTTAGAGACATTTTTCTCCTCCCCTCCAATGATTACAATTTTAAATGGATTTTGTCCTAAAAATTTTTAAAAGCTCTTTAAGGGGAGGTTCTTGAAGCTGTAAATTGAGAATAATGATGTTTAAGAGGGTAGTTATTATCCATAAAACATTTTCCTCTGCTTTTAAAATCATGCAACTTCAACTTAGTAATGTGTAGCTCTTTAAATCAAGAGGCTGATGAATCCAGTCAGTTAGGCATGAAATATTGCCTAACTATTTCCCTTCCTGGAGAAACACTGGGGTCTGAATCCTGGTGTTCAGAGCTATCTAGCCTGAACACCTTCCAAAAAGGGTCCTGCTGCTCCCAGGTGGGTTAGGTTTGAATCTGCGATGTTCACAACAACCTTATGATGTCCTCTATGCTTCCCTACCCTTCCCTTCCAATATTATAAATGATCAGAGTTATTTGGGTGGCTTGGGAAGACAATAAGGGAAGGGAAAAATGAAACTGTGGGATATAACAGTGGCATGAAGCCATTTCTGGCTGACTGAGGTAATGAGCATCCACGGCAGGCTAATGAACAGTGCGAGACCAAGTTTCTGTGAAATCAGATGATCTTTAATGCGCCTTGAGTGCCAGCTCTGGGAACACATGTCGTCTTCCAGGAAAGCGCTGCCATCTGCTCCCTTCACCTCCTCTGCTCCCTGGCGAGCGCCTTGGCGCGGGACTCGCCGAGGAGCAGCCGAGGTGCTCGTGCAGATGCCCCCGCAGACCCCTTGGAGAGGGCACGGGGCTGTGCCGGGCTCCACAGAGGGAACCTGCATTATGCCCAGCCAGCAGCTCCGCACAGGGGTCTGTGTCTCCATCTTCTGCAGTTACAGCTCTCGTTATAATCACTCGCTGGTCTAACTGCGAGGGAGGGTGCGATGAACTTGTGTAATTTGTTTTCTACTTGTCAAGCTTTTTCCAATTGTAAATAACATGAATTAGACCGTGTTGGTAATCTGGTGCGTGCATTAAATCAAATTGAGCATATGCTTCAGAGCTAGGTTGTGGATTGGATTTGGAGCAGACTCGGGTAGTTTAGAACACAGAAATGTGAACTGACTGCTTCACATTGCTTGGTAACATCTGAAGAAGTGGATATTTAAGACCAGTATGTAGGCTTACATTTTGTGTATCATTTTCTAAAAAGATAGTTGGGTTAGAAGTGTATCAGCTGGTCTCACTTCTTTCTTGTATCCTTAAAATTTCTTTCATTTATTGGCTTTGAAATTTATTTCTACTGCTTCTTGTGCTATGAGGTGTTGTGATAAATTCACTGAACGTAGTAAAATATTTTCTCCTGTAAACAGCAGAGGGCTAAAGCTTCTTTTCCTTATGCGTTTTTGAGTTTGTCAAATAAGTCTGTACAAACTGTCTTTTTTTAATAATAAAAAAGTCACTTTTACTCATGCCATACACCTGCTTAGAAAGTAGCACAAAAAACTACCTCTTAGGCAAGACCAGTTATTCCGAAGTATCTAAAAGTAAAAACATATCTCCAGGCAGTGACACCCTTATTCCAGCCTGTGTAAGTGATTGCTGATTGATTCCCTGAATGGAAAGATTATTTTCAAAACAGTGGTTGGATAACCTGCTGTTAATGTACTGATTTTTAAAATCTCCCTTTGGTCAAAGGTTTCATTCATGATATTTGACTTGCAGTGGGTTAGGTTTGATGTAGCAATTAGTTTCACAACTTGACTATTTCTGAATAGATCTACAAGATATTTAATGTCTGTACAAGCAGATACATGATTATATCTTTCTGAAATACTGTTGAACTTGAAGAGGTGGGGGGAGGCAATGCAGAGATGAACTTGTCTGCAGAAAGCCCAAATATTTCTGGTTATTGAAATAATTTAGTTGTCTTCCAATCTTATTATAAAATGGCAAATATATGTAATAGAATTATCCTATTTTATATGTATGATGTGTATGTATTAAATGTATGCACATTTGCATATATGGTTTGAACTTGTACTCCTGAATTCAGCTGTTAGTACTTGACTCTGGAAATGCCCTTTATGAGAATTCATTCTGTAGAAATAGTGTAACACATGAACACTTGCATTATGTAACAGTTTATTAAATGTGGTTTAGTCCACATGTAAGCGGCCAGCTTAAACCTTCAGATGTAATTCTAAAAGTGAAGTCTGGAGTCTGCAAATAGGTTTTTTTTTAGGATTGGGAAGCATAAAAGTCTGAAGTATTTTCTCTTGAAAAGGAGACAAGAATGAATTTTGAGTATTTTCACTGTGCCTGAAACAGGTGCCCTGGAGAGGTGATGCTCATTGCTTTCCTGGGGAGAAATCACTTGTGTGCAATACAGCTTCTCTGGATTAATCCTTCAGCCCTTGCTGTTTTATCCTAAATGCCTTATGCCACATTCATGCTTTTCATTGTATGGAGTTGCTTGGAGAAATTAGGACTTGAGGCCTAGGCCTGATCTCTGGGATAAGGGACAATTGGGATGTAAGGAGCAGTTGTCTGGAGCCTCATGACTTGGTGCTCTCGGATAATGCAGTGTTGTGACTACTGGCTTTTCTTGTTATATTGTTACTGAAATCAATGCAAAACTCAATTCTGCTTTAAGAGTACAAGACAAGAGCCAAAGCAAACAATAGAAGCAGATGACTAACAGCAATAAAAACTGTTAGGAAGGAACAGCCCCATCAAAAGGCGATTTCAGAGTTGATTTAGAGCAGAAAGTAAAGATGACTGTGTGACCCCAAAGCTGGTAAAGGCAACAGCCATTGAAGTTGCATCCCCTGTGCATGAGGGGAAGGAATTTCTTTGTACATGTCAATTGGGAAAACAACACTCTTAAATTCCAGATGTCAGTTATGCAAATAACCTCTTAATGGCTAAGCAGGAATGTTTTCCTTTACTCATATTTATTTTCTAAGATTAAAGTGTTGCTTGTGCAAATATTGTCCACAGACTGGTACATGGCAATGGACATCCGTGCTTTTTTCTGTCCATTAGAACTAGATCAGTAATTTTTGGCTGAAATTGAGTACTGAGCGCTGGCTTCCGATGGCTGATCTGGCTGGTTTGTATCGGGCTTGGGAGCTCTCTGCTCGCCAGCCCTTCTCCCTGCCCAGCCTGGGCCTCTTACCTTCCTCACACCAGCAGCAGATGAGGTGGCCCCACATGTGTGACTGCAGGTGCTGCAGCCTCTGCTCAGAGCTGCCTGGTGCTGCTGTGCAGCTTGGGGCTGGGAGGATGCTCCAAGTCTTGAGCTGAGCCAAGTGCTGGGGCAGTTAGAGGTACCAATGCGTGGTACGTTTACATCTGTGGGGGCAGTCCCATAGGCAGATGTCTGCGTGCAGCAATGTAATGACATCTATAGCTCTGCAGAATGTTGTAGGTGAAGCAGTTTTAAAATAATTCTATAAAAACCTAAAGTAAAAGATGGAGTGTTTGCTACTTGAGTAGCAAGTCGTTGTTGTTGGTAATGCACCTACCATGCAAGGGCAGAGTGTAGGTTATTGAAAAGAACTGAGAAACACTTTTAAACACAGCATCTGCAAAGCTGTCTTAAATTATCCTTTAATACTGTAGAAATTAGTGGTATTTCAGTCTTCCTGGGCTTTGACCTTTTGTGAGTTATTTTTGGCTGCTTTTGCTCACTCAGATTTAAAAAATGCGATGAAATGCAGGCGTTGAGCTGCTTTCCGGGGCGTGCGTGCGAGGGTCGGTGGCTGTTGCCCAGCCCTGCCAAGCGTGTGTGCAGCGCCTGGCGAGGCAGCTCGGGCTGGGCACGGCTGCGCTGGCCCCGGCTCTGCCTCTGCGGCAAACCCTCCTGCTCCCGGGGGAGCTCGTACCTGCCTCTACTGCTCCCGTGTGAGCTGGGGGTGCCTTGGTTTTGCAGTGGAAACCTAGCCATCTTCCTTGTGTTTCTTCTATTAAAATCAGTTTTCCCATCGGCAGTGCCAGACTTTCTCACGTACCAGTCTCCTGTTTTTCTCTGCTTCAGTTCCTAATGCATGCTGAAGAGGATTTTTGTGGGTCATGCTGGTACCAAAAAATCTTGTCCTGGAAGTCTCTGAAGTCTGTTTAAGCTATTGGAATAAATTAAATACTCTATGTATCAGTGCTGATTTTGAGGGTACTTTGTAAATGTGATCTTTTTTGATTTTTATTTATAAATTTCAGTATTATTAAAATAGCAATCTTAGTTTTTCCTTGTTGTGCTCTTCTGGTAAGGTCATGACATACTATAACTTGGGGGTGTGTGTGTGGTGCTTCTGAAGACAGTGGGGTAATGCAACATTTATGTCCTAATGCAGCTATTTTAAACCCTACCTATAGACTATTTTTTCCTGAAAGGTAGTTTTGTGGCTTTGCTCTAGGGAAGGCATCATGTCACTGTACCACATGGGTATTATGAACAGAGTGATATCTTGCCATACAGTGGAATTACAATCTGATGGAGTCACTTCTGTCTGTTCAGTGCTTCTCTATATTATTTGTGATTCAACTTGTCTCTTCTGCATGGCCTGTAACTAGGACTATGTGCATATTGGAATTATCCAAGGCCACTGTAAAAATGATTTATTTTTTCCCCCCACTGAGTGTTGCACTTCAGCCAGGGTTGCTATTTTAAGGAAACAATCCATGCTGCTAGCTGAGATGGGGCTCCTACTGCTTCATCATGGAAGTTTCTCCTTCATGAGTCCATATCTGTGTCATCTTTGGTTTATATTAGGCCTATCTCCTGGGATCCAGGTCCCACAAAGCAGCTCAGCTGTGGCTGTTGTGTCCGTGCCCTGAAAAAGGGATGTCCCAAGGGAGAGCTTCGCTTTGTGGTGCGCTGTGAGAAGCACGGCTCTCTTCTTGGTGGACAAACTGAGAGACACCAAGCCTGGAGGCTGCTGCAGGACTGTGCTACATATGTATGTATACATATATGTGTGTATGTATGCACACATGCCAGAACAACTCCAGAAGGAGTTTCTGCAGTCTGTCACTGGGTGCTGGACATGTTTTCAACTTTTCTCTGGCTGATGTGGCTGGTTTTACCTGGTCTCTGAGGCTGTTCCCAGGTGCCTCTCCAGAGAGATGCCAATGGCTGCAGATCCTGCCTCTGCAAATCCATCCATGCAGCTCATGTCCTCCTTTTTAGCATCAAAGAGAAATGATGCAGCACTGCCTGCAAAAATTGTCCTATTTAATATTCTCTATTTCATGTTCCTCTGATATTTAAGTATTCAGAGCTATGAACCTGTCACTTCTCGAGTCCTAAATTAGCTCTAAAAGAATTCAAATCATCTCAGTTATTGAAATCTAGCAGAGGCTATTGTTAAAGGAGGCTTATCTGGATGTCTGCTCATTTTTCATAGTTGTCCACTTCTCAATTTAATGCCAATATTGCCAATGACACAGCCTAAACCTGTCATTCTCAGGGGTCTTTCGCTGCCCCCTTTGGCCTCAAGCTGATAAAGCTGACTAGACTTTTTCTGTGCCTACTTTAAGAATGTAGCTTACATCCTGATTTCTGTTGCTGCTGGGTATTCGATGCCACCTGACCACACTGGTCTGTCCCTACAGCACGTCCCTGCCTGGCTGTGCTCCCTCTGATGTGCAGACTTGCCTGACAAGCTGTGTCCTGATAAGATAGGGTGGTGGCTGCTGGTTGTCCCTGGCAGAGGGCTGTTATCCTCACTAGCTGTTGTTTTTAACTGACAGAAAGCTCCTTTCTGGCTCTCAAAACTCATTATTATTTTTTTAATGGTGAAAGTTTTTGGGACTTGTTTCTCTATTCTTTCAAATTACATTAAGCTATGGTAGCATTGATTAATAGGCCTCCATCTTTGTTCTCAGCACCCTAATGGTAAATGAAATTAAACATTTCTGTGTTGTCCAAAGCAGTATATAGAATTAAGTTTCTCAAAAGAGCTTTTCAGGAGATGTCTAGGTGTAGGGGCTCCCTCTCCTGCTGCTTCCCTTGGTTGGTAGAGCTGGAGTACAATGTTCACTGGGAATTAAGTGTATATTTTTAACAGCTTTGCCTGCTGCTTCTCTTAGTGCTTAGCCCTTCTTTTCATGGCAGCAGCCCCAGCCTTAGGATACTCCCTGGAGTTCCCAGCTCCTGTCCAAGGCCGGGAAGTTCCTGCTGACTGTGGAGTGGCTGGAAGCTCAGCGACTTGTAGCTCCAGGGGCCAAGTAGCCCATGCAGAGGAGGGACTCGGACACAGTTGTCTCCTCCTGTGCAGCTTCCCAAGGTTTCATGGCTTTTGATTCCAATTTTGATTTGAGGTTAGGCTGCTCTAGAACTGCATCAGTATGATTTTTTTCCTTAGTCTTCTCACTTATTGGCATGTTTTCCTTTGGAAACAAAGGAGCCTTAAGCTGATTGAATTACCAGTTTGCCTTTTGCTTGGTATAGCTCTGCCCTAACTTATTTCTTTATTATTGTTATCTGGCTTTATCTCTTTTTATGAAAGGCAGTAAGAAAATGAAAGAAATTAACTGATTAAAGTGGTCTTAATCTTTACCTGTGTGTGCGTGTACAATCTACTAAAGGATTTCCCAGGCCCCTGGATAAGCACAAGGAGTTGGTACTACCTATCTGGCGCAGCAGACCAGGTTGTTTTTTAAACATTTCACTCATGACTGCTTTGTAAGCAGTTATTTATCTAAGGTTTTATCAGAAGAATTCAAAGTCACTTAAATGTGTGGTGGTTTTTTTCTCCCCTCCCCTCTTTCTCCTTAAAGGGCTTTATAAAAGTTTTAGAAGAGGCATGAGCAGGTAGGACTTGTGCCTGCTGCGCAGTTAAATGGGGATTGAGGTTGTGCAGAGACCTGGTGGCTCAGCTACTGCCAAAGCACCAGAGCAGCAGGTAGTGCCAGCGTGGTACCACTTTACACACATGTCCAAGTATCTGTGTGCCCTGGTGCTGCTTTTTTATTCTGAAGATAATGCGTGCTCAGTTTTTGCTTAATAACTATATATACTGTGTATTTATGTGGTACATGTATATCTTTATGGCCAGTTAAGTATCTAAAAAAAGAGGCAGCATAGTAATAGTGGCATTGTACATGCAGTTGCATTGCTGCTTAAGAATAAAATTATAATAAATCTGCCTATAATTGTAGCATCAAAATAGGCAATTGTTACCACTGTGCACAAACTAGTATCATGAGGTCCTGTGACATGAACCAAAGCAAATATTGCCAGTAGTCGTAAGGACTGGCAATAGCACAAGGAAGTGCTTTTCATCAGACTTTGTCTTAGTCTTCACGCTTGCCCCAAGACCTTGAAGGTCTTGTGAAAAGAGCCATTATGAAGCATGGGGAATGATAAAATCTTTCTCTGCTGGTGACTTTCTCCATCATCACTGGCTCCTTTGCCTGACCCCTGACACATCCATGCTGGGCACCCCTTGTCGTGAGGGTGATGGGCAGGGATCAATGACCAGTATCTGGCACGTGCTCTGTGCTTGCCTCTCTTGAGATGCATGTCCAGCTAAACACAGTCCTGGGTCTAGCTTGAGTCTTGCTTAATGCACTGGAGGATGCGCTGCAGCGCACAAGGCTGCGGGGCAATGTCAGGACACAGGAATGTGGACATGAAGCTGCTGCTGTCTTGACTTTGGCCACTGCTGAACCACATAACCATGTGGTGCAGTGATATTGCAAATGCCACAAAATAAATCTGTTCAATGTCATGAATGGTGTGTTTCAAGAGAGAACCTCTGTCTGAGGATCCCTGTGCTGATGAGCTGCCACTGAGCATAGTGAGGTATTGCTGGTGAACAGACTGCAGGGCTCGGACCCTGCTGCTCAGGCTGCTGCTCCTTTGGGTCTATTTTGAGATCTTCAGCTCATGTCCCTGCCCTGTCTGTGACACAAGGTACCGGGTAGGGCACGTTGGCTCCCTCGGAGCAGCGCAGCAGCTGCACTTGTGTCCCTGCTGCCCAGCAGTGTGCGGGCAGTGCTGGGACAGCTGGTGGGGAACAATTCTGCTCAGAAATGGCTATTAACAGTGAAAATGTATTTCTGTTAAGGTCTTTTAAGAGGCAACTTTGCTGATGGCGTGCTGGAAGGCTGCTCATACAACCTAGAAATGCAACGTCTTGTTCAGTTGCTTTTTGATCATTGTGTCTCTGACTTAAAAGTCTGGCATCTTTAGTGTATTGAATATCATATTTTGATGTGTAGGTGGAGTAATATTAACGGAGTGGGTGTTAGGTCTGACATCCTGTTGTCACTCAGACATGATATGAAGCTTACAGCTTGAAATCCTGTTTCTTTTATGGAAACACTTTATGTAGTAAAAGCTAGGAAGTGTTTGGGCATGAGGTCCCTATAGCAGGCGCTACAAAACTACAGCAGGCACGTTAGCTAAGGAGCTCTTAGTGTAACCGAGGAGCTCTTGGTATAACTGTTAGCTCTTGGTGTAACCTACTCATGTTGATCTGCTAGGTTTTCAGAGATACATGAGTAATTGTGGATGGGTAAGAAGTTTTCTGTGAAGTTGTTGATGCAAATATTTGAAGGACTGTTAACATTTTGGAAGCAAGCATAACTTCTGGGGAAAAATGAGCTAAATAAGGTTACAGTTTGTTTTTAGGACCTTTGGATTAAGAGGTTGAGCCTGTGAAGGCCAGCTGCCTCCTTGCTGCAAGCCGTGTCCCATGTTAGGTTGCCAGTTGGAGTCAGTGCTTCCAACAGTGAATTAAGCGGTGAAGTTGTAAGAATGTGGGGTTGACCCCAAGGAGGGAAATGCTCGGGTGCCCAAGTGAAGCTGTGGTGGGTATAACATGTGAGGCCTGGTCTGTTAATCCCATTCGCGAGACAGGAATTTGACGGTAGAAATGATGGGGTTAGCACGAGCTTGGAGGGTCTGTGCGTTATCAGGGATCAGTTATCACCTCAGCCGTGTGGCCTGTTCCCCTGTGCCAGCGAGACGTCCCTTTCTGTCAGCAAACGCAGCCCAGCACAGAGGCTGATAACGGCCGAGTTAGAAATGAGCTTAAAAAGAGAAGTGTCAGGAGCGCCTTGTTTGAGCACTGATTTACGCTGACAAGGCCTGAATGCAGAACAGGGCCCGCTTCTGTTTGCGGGGCAAGTTCATTTGAAAGCAGAAGAAATATGCTGGAGTACTTGACCAAAGACAGATTGAAAAATAAATTACAATCCTGTTTCCAGATAAAAAAGGCGATCTGATGCCAGCAGTACAGTGTTAATTATTAATCTGAGCAATGAGTTGATATAGATCAAATAGGTTTGACATTTAAAATTGAATGTTCTCCAATCTAAACCTAACCTTATGTATATAGATCAAACAGGCTTGGCAATTTAAGTGGAATATTCTGTGATCTAACCCTCACCTTATGTGTACGCAAGTGTTTTAAGCGGTGCCCTGTAGCGGGGCCCTTCTCACCCTGCTGTGTTGTGAGTGTTGCTAGTGCTCCGCTTTCCAGGGGATTGCGG
The DNA here is from genome assembly GCF_003342845.1 of Nothoprocta perdicaria. Lineage (NCBI taxonomy): Eukaryota > Metazoa > Chordata > Aves > Tinamiformes > Tinamidae > Nothoprocta > Nothoprocta perdicaria. The sequence continues at coordinate 4,811,849 of NW_020455477.1, forward strand.
GATGGTTCCCCCCAGGAAGCTGGGGCTGGAGGAAGCCTTTCCACCTTGGAGCAGGCTGGGAAATCTCTGCATTTGAACTCTTCTCTTATTTAAGCTTTTTGGTCCTGGAGATGGATGTGATGAAAGGGAGGAGCTGCAAAGAGTGGGAGAGCAGAGCAGGTTTGGGGCAGGGAAGAGACCAAGGGCTGCAGCCTATAAAAGGGAACTGCTGGCTGACCATAAAGTCCTGTGAAGAACAGACTGTTTATTTAATGTTTGTGGATCTAGTTTGTCCAATAAGGACCCTGTTATTTACTGTGCCAGCAAGTTATTGATGTGAGGCAACTAAAGAATTAAACTGTCTTTACCAATCAGGCTTTAAAAAGCAAGAGCTGCAAATACCATCATCCTCCAGTACAAAAAGGCACATTCAGGTTTATTAGAATAAAATGCATATGGATATGATAGTATTCCCAAGACTATTTAAAGCCTTGGATGTACTGCACTGCAGCGCATGTGGGCAGGACAAGCAGCACTTGCTTTTGCTCCAGTGCTGCCCAGCAAGGAGCGATGCAGGGGGGCGAATGGAGCTGCCTGGCCCAAAGGGCCCTAAGATTAAGGGGAGGGGGTGGCGGAGGAAAAAGGCTTCCAAAAGGCAGGTCAAATTATTTGACATATCAACCCAGCATCACCCTCCCACACCCTTGCTTGCTTTTATTTCAGTCCTTTTCACCAGGTGAAGAGTATGTTTCTTTATCTAATTGCATTGAGTTGCTATATTAAAATTGGCATACGCTAAGTTGGCAGAACGGTTATTGCTCACAAGAACAGTGCCTAGGCAGGGAGAGCAGCTCAAGATCCCTTCTGAAGAGGAAAAGCCTCTCTAGAACCAGAGAAAGTGAGCTGGATTTGCAGAAATGTTACCTTTTCTTTGCTGGCCTGCTGTGATTGCTCCTAAATCAATTCATGCTGGAGAACAAGGGGGCCCTTGTGCCCAGGCTGGCAGCAGGCGTTGCACAGCTTGCTGCCCTGGATACGTTGTCAGGACACTTCTGTGTTGCCCATTTTCAATGCTGGCAATGCCCCCCTGCCCCTGGACCCCCAACTTGGAGCTAATTACCAATGCCTAGTGGAGGAATGGCTGCTTTTCTTTTTCTCTCCCCAAAAGCATCTTCAACACAGAGAAGGGAACTCTTCCTACCAGAAGAACTGGCCACAAAAATGCATATGTGGGGGTGTGTGTGGTATTTTATGTTTTCCTTTCTTATAGCAAGGATGCAGTGGGAGGAATGGACCATTTCCTGGAGGATTTCTGGGGAGCATTTGCATGTAGAGCATGCAGCATTGCACTGAAAACAGTTATTTAACTGGCTGCCTGGTCCTGAAAAGCTGCTTCCCCTGCTCTGCCCCTTGCTGTGTGCTGTGATGGAGCTGGCCCTACTTAGGGCAGCTCTGCCCCAAACCCGTGCCTCGCCGGAGCAGCTGCCCTCACGCTGCCCTCTATTATTAGAAATAACTTCTAATGAAAGACTGTCTGAATTCACCCAGAGGATATGGTTGTCCCTGGTTGCTGATTTGTTCTTTGCATACTCCTCCTCAGCCCTGGGTATTGTGCCTTGGTGCAAGCTGCAGCCTTCTATTGCCTGGCTGTCTCCTTGTGCCAGAGTAATTGGGTGAGATGACTTAGTTTCACAGCAGCAGAAGTCATGTAAGGATCCTTCTTGCTTTCCCTATGAAAGCTTCTGAATCTTCATGTTACTTATAGGAGTTAATGGATATAACATTAAACCTGAGTATTAACTCCTACTTTTGTTGTAGAACTTCTTACCATTGTTCCTTGACCTGTTGTAGCTCTTGGACCTCTGGAATTTGATCATCTGTGAAGTGTGGTGACTCTTGGATGGAAACAGGAGTGAATTCTGCCTGCCGAGAAGTTCTTATTGACTTATATGGAACTTCACAACCAAAGCTTTGAATTGCACATGTTGAGTATGATCAAGTAGATTGAATTGGTGAGTGATAGACTGAAGACTGAGATGTCGGGGTCTTGTCTATGGATTATTCTTGTTTTTAAGGTTGTATTTCAGTTCATCGTATGTACAGTCCTTGTCTTGTCTTTCCACAAAACCTGTTAACTAGACTACAATTTCTATTTAACATGATAAATTTATTGTAAGTTTACGAAGTAAAAGCACATTGAAATATTATTGGATTAGTCCTGCTTTTGCACACAACAAAAGATGTTGTGGTTGCACTAGAAAATATTTCCCTGAAAGCAGTTTGCTTTCAAAAATAACTGATTTTTTTTCACATAGCTGCAAGGCAGTGTCAAAATGTGCTTGACCACTTGAAATTTGATTCTGAAAGGATCAAACTGGCTAAATGTGGTCATGAATGTCCCTTGCAGAGAGTTCAGGGGCCGAAACACTCGTGATGTCACAAGAAGTGGTGAGCCCTGAGAGCGACAGGGAACGCGTCGCTCCCATCCTTGGGGGAAATGAATATTGACACAAGGGGGTTTCTTTCTCTTAGGAGTTGTGACTTGTGTGCTGCTTTTAACAGGGAGAGTTGCTGTGGATTGAGAAGTGCTGTGCAAGGCATCTAAGGCATTGAGCATGGGCTCGTTTATATTTCAGTGCTAGAAATCTAAGGAACATGTTCAGGAACTGGGGAGACCTGAAGCCCTTGCTCTGACTTGAGCCCTTGGAGCTGTTGCTCCAGGGCCACCACAGGGGCAGCTGGGCTGGCCATGGATGTGGGGTTACATGTGGGGCCAGGTCTCCCCAGTGAGCATCGGCAGTGACAGTCTGGTCCCACCTAGGGACTATCTCCCCTCTGAAAAATGGACTAAAACACGAACGTGTTGCCACACTTGCACTTTATCCAAGTACAGCAGTGTGTTCCACAATAGTACAGTACACTAGTCTCTCATCTGTTAGTAAATGTGTTCTATATAAGAATAGAGGAAGACACAGACTGTTTAAAAAAAAAAATCTGCGCTGGTTACTGAAGTTGCTTCTATTTTATTTGTTTTTAATTCTAAGCATGTTAGTTTTGCACAATACTTGGGATTTCTTCTGAATAAAAGCCCATTCCAGTGAGGTCTGTAGCCTTTAGGCAGGGGTCTTGGGTACCTTCTGCTTCCCGCTGGTGTCAGCAGCTTTCTGGGAGGTTTCTGAGCACTTTGAGGAATGTGCTGTGCCTTGCAGGACTGTGTGTTTTTAAGGAGCAGCAACACAGAAGAGACTCCAAGAGTTTTCAGGCCCAGCTATTAAACTGTTTCCTGTTCTTCTAGGCCGAGTGATTAACTGTGCTATGAGGCTCGCATGGGTGGCTGTGGCTGCGTGTGCGGAGCCTGCAGTCCTGCCTCTCCAAAGGGAAGTGGGATGTGGAGCTGGAGGGACCAGCAGTGGGTGCCTCACATGGGGCTGGGCAGCAGGATGCCATGTGCCTTTCCAGGACTGCTGTTCCCCAAAATCCCAAGTTTTTCACCCTGGCTAATGTCAGCTGAACTAGATTAACCTCAGGAAATGGAAAAAGGGAGAGGTTGCTGTATCTCCAAACCTCTTAATAGAAGTGTTTTTATTATTTCTTATGAAGGTCATAAGTGCTCTGAGTTTGTATTTTCCATTTATTGTCAATGAAGCGTTCATGTATATGAAACAAGGCACAAATCCATAAGCAATACAAGAATCCATGGCAAACAGCCATGTGGCTGTGGGAGCAGCAGGACGGTGACAACTTAAGCAGAGCAAATAACTGTGCGCCTGTCCTGGCCTCTCTGAACTTCCCGTGGGTGCTCTGCAGAGCCAGCGCTTAGTTTGACGTGGCTCTAAAGCCTGAGAAAAGGAGGAATATTGGTGTGTCAGCTGGGAAAACATGCCTTCGAGGATCCCGCTTTGTTGAGCTTGGACCTGATTTCAAAACTGGCTGACTTACAAAACAGCCCTTGAAACCTGGATACTATTTCAGAATGACTGCTGTCAAAACAGTAGAAGAAAATAAACAAAGTGATATTTGTCCCCCCTGTAGCACATGCAAGAAGCTGCTCTGGCTTGGCTCGCTGTTATAAATGATGTGGCATTGGCACCCAGCTGTGCCGATGTGGGATGTTTCCTCTGGAAATGCATGTGCATCGCTTTGCATTTGCTGAGGCATTACCCAAACTCAAGTATGCAGTGTTTTCTTGGTAACTGAACTGTTTTAAAGGCTCTAGCAGCAACATTGGAGTTTGGAAGAATGGCAGTTGGCTGCTGTGTGTCTTCTGAAATGTAGGAGTAATTGCACACTTTATTTAGTAGATCTGCATGTGCTGGCGGTGGGATGGAGCACTTGTGCACAGAAACCAATGGATTTTCTGTTGTGCTGCCTCCCAACTGCCCTGTGCAGCCTCGTCCAGTTGCTCTGGGAGCATCCCAGCTGTCCCAGATGTACTTGCAGTCAGGGAGCGATCCTGGCTTGGAGAGTGTGCAGCCTAATGTGCCTTTGGGCTCAGGTTGGTGGAAATGTATTTGTGTGCTTAGCTCAACAGTTAGAAAGCTGTTTGTAGTGAGGAAGAGTCTGTAGGATTTGAGGAGCCTAGTGGCTTTGGTAGACCCCAAATCTAGAAAAGCTGCTCAGAGTGGGTTTTGATGTAAAGCCCAAAAAAGTGGAAAAATTGCCCCCTGTGTAGATTAAACCAACCTTATCCTTTTCAACAAATTGGGAAATGAGCAAAAGCTCATTTTGGAGTTGAATGATTCATTTTCTTCTCAAACCTGGAATTCCTTCCTGCTTCAGCTATTTCACCTATTCTTTCCCTCTTAGGAATTTATTCTTAAAAATGCAGTTTCATACAAGATGAAGACTTGCATTTTTTGAAAATGCAAAACCAAGATGACTGGATATGAGGTGAATACTTAATTCTGGAAGTGCCAAAGTGAGAATTTAAAAACTCCTCTTAAAGCATCCCCACTCCGTATGTGGAGTTAAGTTGACTTGGACAGAGGTCTGAGTAGTGTGTGGGTGTTGTTGTTGTTGGTTGTTGTTGTGTGTTTTTTTTTTTTTTTGCTGGCAACCCCCTTTGGCCAGGAGCCTGGAAGTGGCATGGGAGCAGCTCATCCTTGAGGAGCGGCATGTCCCAGGGCCGATGGAGCAGAGGTGGCCGTGCGCGTTGCTCCTTCCTGCGGGAGCCGTGCCAGGCATTGCCCGCGCTGGGCATTGCCTGAGCGGTGCCGCCTGGCAGAGCTGCTGTTTCCTCCTCTGCCTTGGGAGCCGCTATCCAGCCCCTACAGCTCGGTGAGCAGCCCCTTGTGCTCATCCCAAAGCGGTGTCCTGGCCTCGCAGCTTGGAGTAGGGAAGGAAGGGAATGCAGGTGCAAGGGGAGATGGCAGCAGCCCTCCCTGGGAGCAAATGGGGCTTGGAGGCTGGAAAAGCACCTCATGGTTGAGAAGAGCCCTTGTGGGAGTTGCATCAGATGTGGGTGACACCGGTGACTCTCCACAAATAATGTTCTTCTGTGTCCTGATTTCCTTGTGCTTGCCAGGAGGGATATTGCGAGTTGCTTGTTCCCCGGGAAGGCCAGGAGCCCCTGGCTGAGAATGAGCCTTGGTGCCCCCAGCGCTCCGAGCAGCAGAGGAGCCCAGGCCAAAAATAATGAACGTGCACTTGGCTTATGTTTATGCATCTGTGTGGGGAAACTGCTCGTAAGATTCCAAGGAATATGTTATGGCTTAAAAAGGAGGACATAGGTGGGAAGTGTGGAATAGCTGGGAAATGGCAAGAAACAAATTAAGCTCTTGGAGTAGTAGCCATTAGTCATATGCAGAAAATACTGGGAACAGATTTCCCAATATCTATTCTCCTTCTGCCGGATTGTTTCTTCTTCCCTGAGCTTTCAGTTTAGATAAAGATTTAGCATGAATAAATAAGGCTGTGGTTCCTCAGGAGGGAGGAAAGGCTGGGACGGGTTGTGCTGCTCGGTGTGAGGGTGCAAGTGCTCAGAGGGGGTCCTGGCCATCACTTGTGGGGATGGGGACTGTTATTTCCCTCACTTGAAACCATGGTGTTACAAGTGCCCTGTGTTTTGGTGCTTTTTTAATCTCTCCCTTCTCCCTGAGGCAGAAGGGGAGTCTCCTGCTGCTGTCTCCTCCCTCTGCTGGGATAGCAGGAAATATTGCACAGTTCTGATACTGAGAAACTTCCTAGAAGAGGATGCAACATTTAGGGGTCATCCTCCTGGTTTTACTCTAACTTGGTTCTTGTTAATTCTGTGCAATGCAGTAAGGCTGTACTCTAACACATGGTGTAAATTCAGTTGCAAAACAGGATGATTTTACCATCTTCTTAATATACAAACTTAGTTTTAAACAAAAAGACATGGTATAATGCCCTCGTACTAGTAGGGCTGCTAGGAGCTGCTCAGCATCCGAGGTGCTCTGCCTTCTGTGGCCGCCTCGTGGGGTGGCAGGACCCCCTGTGCCTTGGGGGATGATCCCGCAGGGCTTTCTTTGCGGGATGAAGGCCAGTGTTTTGGGACAGGTTATGGGCTACTGGGAAGTGTTGGACAGGTCCAGGACAGTGCCCACAATATAGCAACCAGGTTAGGGATTCTTATGGAAAATGCTATGCCCATCTATATATAGTAAAGACTGTGCTGACTTTTTCTTTACAAAGAGGAGTTTGTGGCTGGAGTAACTTGTCTTTTGCTGCTACTATATGACAGCCCAAGCCTTGCAACTGATTGCCTAGGTTAACTTCACTTCAAGGAAGCAATCTCTAAGAACAAACTGTCCTTAACCCCAGCGCTGTGATGAAAATGGAGGAAAAGCTAATGATGCCTTTAGTGGTTGCAGTGATCCATCAGCCGGGCTCGGAGCCAGAGCGGCTGTTCAGCGGGAGGTGCTCCTGTCCTCGGCCTTGTTAGCAGAGACCAGGCAGTAACAAAGCCCTGGGTGCAGCCTGCACTGAGCTCGTTAAACGTGGGGCTTAATGAGCTCTGCTTCCCGAGCCCCTTGCTGGTGGGCTGAGCACTGTTGATGGGCTTCATAGGTGACCCCCTTGCTCTTATCCCTGTGTGCTGAAAGGCTGCTATTGTGTTGGCTTTGTAGACACTGGTGGTGAATTAGGAGGCTGTATGCTAGGAACAGGCATTCCCTGGGAAAATCCTGCTGGGAAATGGGTGGTGTGCGGCTTCCCCAACAAGTTTCTTGATTTTTGTAGCTTTTTTTTAAAAGGTGAGATTTGGCAAAAAAAAAAAATGTGTATAATGAAGATAACCTGTGTTATGAAGCCGTTTTCAGAGTAAGCATGGGAAGAAGAAATCTCCCTGTGGCTGTAAACACACAGAAAGTCCAACCCTTCAATTCATAAAGGACCTGGGTGCTCTATTTATGAGGACAAACAAGCCTATTAGCATTGCAGTAACCCATGGTCAACACAAGTATTACTTCATCTTTTGAACTGCACCTCAACATGCAGGGAAGGCTTAATCTGTCTTTTGCTGCGCCTGTCTAATTGTACTGCTAATTGGAGTAAGAATTTGAGGGCTATTGACCTTCCCGCATCAGCGTGAGCTGTGGGCGCCCAGCGCCTTGCATGATGCCACCCCTTGATGGTCTTGCTGATGTAAATCGGGAGTGAAAATCCAGGTACTCGCGATGAAAGGGAGAGGAAACCAGACCCCTGAGCTTTTTAACTGTTGATATTTGCTGCAATAGCCAATTTCTGCATGTGTGAAAGATGGCAAATTGGGGAATAAATGGATAGGAATGCATCAGGGGAAACAGTTGATGTGTGCAGCGCTTGTGCACTGAGAGATGGGCAATGTAGTTAATACAGCTCCTGTCATCACATTGAACTTCTTGATGGTGATGATGGCCTGATAAATAGGCAGGAGGCAGCTGGCTTCCTTACTTGATTCCCAGGTGCTCTTCCCTTTCCCAGTGTAACTAGGGCAACCTGGCAGTGATCACTGTTCCAGGTGACCGGGAGCAGGAGGGGTTTTTGGCTGAGCGGTGGAGGGTTTAGCAGCAGGTCACAGTTTATCTAACTGCAGCCACTGAGCTGGCTCTGGTTCAGAGGCTGTTGATGTGCGTTTTGAAACAGTTGCTTGTGAAGGCAGACCCCAAACCAGGGCAGCCACTCGCCCTTTCCTCCCGCACAAAAGCAGCGGCAGAGGATGGCTCTGGTGCTGAGGTGATGCTGGTGGGTGGGATAGAGCAGCCCCTGTCCCTTCCGATGGGCACGGTGCTGGCTGGGCAGCTGTGGCGAGAGGAGATGGTGGGTATGGAGGAGATGATGCCAGGAGAGGAGCATCTGCCACCAGTGGCCATGCACTGAGGCAGAGCAGCCCTCAAAGCAAGGCCAAACAACGAGCCTGGTCCATGCTGCCTTGGCCAAGGGCAGCCGTGTTGCAGCTGGGGGGATTCCTCTTTGGGTCACAATGGGGATGCTGTGGTGGCCTGTGGAGTGAAGGGGCAGAGCTGTGGGTTGGGTGGGAATATCCTGGATGAGACACCCAGATCCCCGGTCTGAGGTAGAACCCCATAGAGCTGCATTTGTGCAGAGTGACAGTGTTGCTGTAAGTGAGACTGAAGTTCACTACTTTATCCTGGCCTGTGGATGCGAAGGGCTTGCAGTGCTGCTTGGCTGCATACATGTTCCTGTTTAAAAGCAGAACTGGGGAGAAGCTGTGGCTTGGGCTCCACTTCTCCTGCCCATGCTGGAGAACTTTGGGTCAGGCCATTTAAATAGAAGGGGAAGGAAAAAAAAAGTTGTTATGTGTAAACTCCTTTTATGTGAGAACATTAAAGCCTTGGAGTGTGTGAAGGGTGTAAGTGCCAAGCAGAGTGGCCTCATTTTCATAATGAGGAGCAACATGCAGGGAGCAACTGATTGAAATTAAGGGAAGGGAAGTTTCAGCCTCGCCTTGCTCCATGGTGCCAGTGGAGCTGGTGTGTCCTGGGGCTGTGTCTGGAGCAGGAGGCAGGACATCAGCGTGCGGATCCCTTGGAGCAGGAGGACCACACGTGAGGTGTGACAGGACCCAGAGGTGGCCTCCATGCAACCTGCTCCTGGACTCTGGCAGCAGGTGCCTCTAAGCCCCAGCCCAGGGCTTGTCCAAGCACAGGTTCCTCTGTGAGGAATCCTGCTCAGATACGAGTACCTGCTCAGATACGAGTGCCCTCTCTGTCTGCAGTGGGACAGGCCAGCGTGCCCCTTTTGGAGAGGTGCTCGCTTGTCCATCTCTGTTCTGCAGCCGCATGCGCCTCTGTTTGACACGTTGCTGAGGTGTTTTATAAGACTGGATGAATTCCAGTAATGAGCTCACTGCACTGCATGTTTCTGGGGGTGGAGGAATCGGGAGTCTGAACGTGGGCCTTGCAGGGAAGGAGGTGGCTGCTGCCTCCCTTGCTGCGGGGCAGGACCCAGCAGGGATGATGCAACCCGCCTGTTCCCCTGCTTCAGTGGGCAAGAAAACAGCTGCAAATAAACCCTGTTTTGGACACTTTTGTAACTGCACTCTTCCCAACCCCTCTGTGTAACACAGCAGCTTAAAGCCGCCTGCCGACGGGCTCCTCGGGTGCTGAGCGCATGGTACCGTGGCGTGTGGCTGCTCCGGGGTGGCGCTCCGTGCCGCCGGACTCCCACTCCATGTGTTGGAAGTCCAGGCCCTGACATGGGGCTGCTCCCCATGGCCTGAGCTCATGCATGGGTGAGGGCAGGCGAGGCTCAGAAGGGCTGCTTATCCACATAGAGTTTCCTATATGTCAACCTAAGAGAACACATCAGCTCTGCTTCCAACAGGTGAAGTTTTCCTGGGGACAGAATTCATGTCCTGTGGTTTTTCTTTTTTCAATATAAATTTTCTTAGGCTATTTTCTTTTTCCTTTTTCTAAACTTTTCTTTGTGAATAAAAAGAATAAATTGGGAGGCTTGTCAAGTTCTCCCAATTGTATGCTTCTTATTTTATAGATTCTTTGACATAAAAGGAGGCAATACTTGAAAATGTCTTAATTTTTGTGTAAGAGGATAAAATGAATGCATCTGCCAAGTGGACAGCATGTGTGAATGACTTATGATTTTGTTTTTTAAAAGGAATCTGCCAAATCTATGCAGCTGGATGTATAATTTATACTGAATAATTCATGCGAGAAACTTTCTTCCTCCCATTCTTCTTTTAACATAATTTTCATTTTGGGCATAGCTCCAGTTTAACAGATGTATTTGCACCATGATCGTTATTAATAGGCAGCTCTCCTTCCTCTAACTAGTGGGAGCTTCCTGGCTTTGTCACGTTCCCAAATTAAACCCTTGGGGGTTTTGAGGCCTTGTCATGGAAAAAGATGATTCTGAAGGAGCGGAACTTATTTGAGCTGAGGCTGGGGCCAAGGCAGCGAGGATGGGAAGTGAGATGGTCTGAAGAGCTGTGCTCAAGTGATAAACGCCTGGGTGGCAGATGTTTCTCCTGCCTTATCTGTGTGCAGGCTGGAGCCCCGGTCCGGGGCTGCGGGTTTTGGGAGGCTTTTGCAGAAGCTGGGACCACCTGATGGGCAGTGGTGTTAAGGGCCCGTCCAGCGGCAGCAGAAAATTCATGAAGGTTCCTCCTACCTGAGATCATCTGCCCATCCTGAGCTGGAATGCAAACCTGAAATTCCCCTCTGAAATTTCTGAAAAACTGAATCAATTTTTAAATATTTTGACCTCTATTTTTACTATTGAACTTTGATATAGTATGTGATATCAAATCTCTCTTTACTGGTATTTAATGCAGTAAGGAAATAAATGAGTGAAACTAGTCAAAACACACTAGTGATTAGTATTGATGTGAGCCCTTGGTGAGATCAGCACGTTACTGCACACTGCTTGATTTTGCTGTAGAGGTGCTTTGTGCCTGCGAAGTGTTGGAGCTGTGGTTTTGATTGATTCTGCCTCAAATGGCCCACAATCAAGAGAGTTAATTCAAGTGTGCCTGAACTGCTGTGGATCCCGTAGCTTGCGTTTAGTCTGTACTGTGGTGGGACAGCAAAGGCAAAGACCACTCGAGGGGAAAAATACAAGGCACAAAATGGGCTGTCAATGAATGCTGCGAACAGAGGACTCAGATTCTGCCCTGTGAGCCCTTGTACTGACTTTGGCAGTTGTCTGCCCCGGTGAGATGAGACAGAATATTTTATAGAGAAGTGACTTTGAGAAGTCACTTGATACAGAAGTGATTTCTGGGGCAGGAGAGTTCATGGCTAGACCTAGACACCTTCCAAGTGTTGGTGCTTGCTGACCTCAACCTTGGCATCAATCTCCTGTTTTTTGGAAGGCTTCTGAGGCAGCTCTGCCCCATCCAACGGTCCCTGCAGGAAGGCGGGCAGCCCCCACAGAGGTGTTTGGGCTGTGTGGTTGAGGGACACTGGGCCACAGGGTCTCCCTGAGCCCCAGGGCTTTTGCTTGAGGAACATGTTGGGACATGGAGCAGTGGGGATGGTGGCTCCCGTGTCTGGGTGGCTCCGTGGTTCTCCTGTGCAGCTGGTGTTGACCCTTTGGGCACCATCCTACAGCTTGGCCCTTCGGGTAGCTCCATGTTCAGATGCTGCCACCTTCATGTGACGATGGCTCAACTTACTGCAGTGGTAGCTTAACTCTAGTAATTCAGAGATATTAATTTCTAGGATAACACACAATGATTTTTGTATGGACTATGTGCAGGTAGGTAATGTATTAGGGAAATTAGCTGGTTTATCTCTAATTAGCAAATCTTATAAGCCTGCTTAGTTTTGGCTTCATTTAATGCTGCAGAGCTGCTCGACAGCAAATTCATGTAATCCACAGAATGGTTTCACTGTGGTGCAGAACTGAAGCTTCAGCATTTCAGTCCTCGGCTCCTGCCTGGAGGAGAAGCCTCAGGGATCCCAGGAGCTATTTTTTCTGTGTGGTGCACAGTATTCCATATAAATTGCAGAGCTTTTCTGTGTGTGTATCTGCTCATATTCCCTCCATGTTCTTAGGGCCTGTGAGAGCAGATGGTGAAAGCTTAGTCTAAACAAACTGAGTCCCAACCAGGGCTCCCAACAGGAGTAAATCCTGGTTGTCAAAAACTCAAAAAAATTCAAGAGCTGCAGGCACCACTCAGTGTTCACCAGAATCCCCTGGCTCTAGGTGCGCTTTGCTGTGCCCAAAAGGATTTGTTTCTGTTTTTGAGGCTTAGAGAAAATCCCTGTCAATTAAGGCTGCGATGCACAGGAGGTTGAACTGTGCTGCAGGTGTGTGCTGGAGCAGCCACAGAAGAGGAATTCCTGCTGCGTGCCCAGGGCTTCCATGCAGATCCCGGCCCTCCTGGAAGTGGTGCAGGCGGCTCCCTGTGTCCTCGCTCTGGGGCTGGAGGTGCCAGGCGAAGGATGCGCTTGCCCAAAGCTCAGCTGGGTGCCAGGGAGCTCCCTGGGCAGCTCTACCTTTAGCTCTTGTTGCTTATTATCCCCTGGAGGGGGTCAGTCCTGCTCAGGCCTCCAGATGGTTCCTTAGGCAGCGGCTGAGTCATGCAGCGCTGGAAAGTGGGTCTGTTCTTTGAGTAGGGAGTTGATTGTGCTGATCAGATTAAGATGCGTTTTAATGTCGGGCTTTTGTTTTACTTCCAAGCCCTGCTGGGAGCACAGAGCATTTTGGCACTTCCTATGCACTAATTTCCCTGTGGCTGAATGCAGCACGAGGCTCCAGCATGAACAACGGGGTATTCATCACTTCTGAAATCACTTAGCATGTTTTATCAGTGCAGTGAAGTTGGGGATACCTGAATGAATTTCTGAGCATCCAGATGTCATCCCCAGGATGGCCTGGGCTTGAAGGTGCAGTGGGTCCATCCCTCATTGTGTCTCAGACTGCCCAGACATTTGTTTTTATATAAAACACTTATATTAAGTGTTTGAGGTCATTTAGACAATACTTGTGCTACAACCAATTAAAAAATTCTAGAAGATGAGTCATTAAATCAGAAATGAGCTGTGACCCTTTTAATTAAGGGCACCCAAATCTGGTTTTCTTTAATAAACCCTGCTAACCAGATCTTAAATGATTATAGAAAGTGCTGTCAAGTACCTAGGGAATAACCAGCTTGAGCGTGTACGTGGTGTTCACGTTGCTTCTGCAGACCCGTTCAGAGTGGGTCCCAGCGTGTGCAGAGATGTGCCCTTGCAGTTTGTTCCTTGGGGTGGCTGCACAAACGTGACGTTTCCAAGGTTTTATAGCTGTACGTGTCTGGGAGCAAAGCGCCTGTGGTGTAGTGAGAGGATTATTCCTTAGGAAATTTAGTTGGAATATGTGCCTTTGATTACAAGTATATGTAGGTAGTACTCCTTACAGGCTTTGAAGGTAAAATTACATGATTGTTGGTGAAGGTGGTTTAGGATTACTCTAGCAGAGCACCTAAACTACGTTAGTCTGGAAATTGCATCCATGTCCTTTCCGATTCTCATTCCTTCTTCTAAAACTGCAGCTTTGGCCTGGGCCCTTGCACTTGCCAGGGGAACTTGTCAGGACGAAGGATGTTTCTTTCTGCGTTTAGGTCACTAAACATAGCACTGCTCTCCTAGGTGGCAATCTGTATTGGATGAAGTGGCAGTATTTGGTTTATGTCCATCTGCCCGTGCCTCGGTGTGTGCACAGGCAGGTGTGCACAGCAGCAGAGAATGGGATAGGACAACAACCGGATCATGTTCCGGGCATCCCCTGCCGGCACCGGGATCCCGAGCCCTGGGTATCCAGGGCTGGGCATCCAATCGGGTGTCCAATTATGATCCACTGTTATAAGTGGATGATCAAATATAAACAATATTCAAAATAAACATGTTCAGATGTTTAGTGTAATTCTCTCTCTCAAATAGTAATATCTACTAGGAAAATTAATCACTGAGCTATAGGAAGGAGGGGGTTTTAGATCTGCAAATTATCTGGTATTGGGATCAATACCATGGGTTAATTTAGTGCTTGCTGTGGAAATTTGGATCAACTAGAGATTTTTTGAGTTCTGAAAGAGTGTTTATGAAATAAAAATGTTGACAAGTCTTTCACAGTTCAACAAGCAGAACTCATGTCTGTTGGGATTATGTTGCCAGAGATGAGCTTGCTTGTGTTAAGTTATTTAAAATGCTTTGAAGTGGTTCGCTGCAAGATGTTGAAAAGGGCCGTTTTCCATCTCACTAGCAGGAAGCAGAGGAAAATAACTTTGTCTTCAGAGGAAGCACATTTCCATTGCTAAAGTGCTATTCAGGATATTTGCTTTGCTTTCTAAAGTGCACAATTAATCCTGTATCCCAGGGGCTCTCCAGCCTGGTGGCTAGTTCTGAATGCACCTGTATAAAGCTAGTGTGCATTTGAGGTGTGTTCATATGTATTGCTGCACTTATGTTTGTACATGGGATTTGAGACCCTTCAGACTCAATATTACTTGATTGTTGATAACAGACCAGTCTTCCAAGGGGAAGCAAATCCTGTTGTAGAGATTAGGGGACACCCTCAGTGTAGCAAGGCTCTTATCTAAGCTGCTAGCTGAGAGTGGTGTGAGTGGTTCTGGTGTTTTCTGTGTGGTTACTTGAGCAGCTGGGTGTTATGTGTAAGGCCTAGTGCTTTGTCAGGCTTGGTGCTAATGTGGTTATTGTGGAAAAGCTTGAGCTTTTTCCAGAGCAGGGTGAATGTTTACTTCTAATGGCCCACGCTTTCCACGAGGCTGTCGGATGCTGCACTTCTCTGGGAAAGATGTCATTGTAACCTGAGATTTTTAGTGCAGTCACTTGTGTGCTGGCTGCTCTGGGTATCCAGGCTTCACTTGCTGCTTCTGACTGTAGTTAGAAAGCGCTTTGCAGTCCAGTGTAATATTTCAGTTGTTATAAATTTCCATCATTTGTAATATTTTGGCCTTTATATATAGTTACTATGCTCTGACAGTGTGTTTTAAGACATTGCTTGGAAAATGAGTTTATTAGATTAAGTCAGATGGGAAGAACAGCCTCCCATTTATCATGAGTGACTTGCATGTTCAGTCAAACACTGTGTGATATTAAGTAGCTTAAATCTCCAGCCTATGAACTGTAAATTAACATTAAAGGCTGCTCTTAACATCCATTACTTTGTTTAAACAGTCGTATAGAATTACTAGTTGTCAGTAATTCCTACTTGAATACAAATACATTTTCTGTTCTAATGTTGTTTTGGCTCTCCTGAATCATATGCTGTGAAAAGAATATCTTAAAAATAGGAAATGGCAAAGCTGAATAATGTAATGGATCATAGAGACTTTTATTGTTATTTAATAGCAGTTTCAGGTTTGCTTGTAGCTCAGATCACTGGTTTTCTCCAAAAGCAGTGATATTTTTCTTGCTGATGAACACACATCTTGCTAAGATACTGTGCAGCTCCTTTCCATCCTTGGTGCGAAGGTCTTGCCTGTGAGGATGTGAAGAACAAGTTCCCATGTAGGCAAGAGCCTTTAAGGCAAGTGGACAGGGTTGTGTGGAGCTTTTGTTGCTGACTCTTTATTTCAATATTGAGTATTGGCCCTAGAGCTCTCGATATATCACTTTTCTCAAGCCTGAGACATTTGAGCATTAGGCATAATAGATAAAACAGTAAAAATGTCGTGGCAAATGCTGCAGGATATGCTTTGGAGCAGACTTTAGAGCAGAACTTGTGGTGAAGAACATGTCATTTCCAGTTCATGTAGCAGCTGTGGGAAAACTGCTTAGCATCTTCATGATACTGGGACAGACCACTGATTTCACTATCATCTATGGGCTTCCTAAGGAAGGCTGAGTGAGATTTACCTCATATTTTTGAGGACTGAGATGAGCTGTGTTAATCCCTATGATAATTCCCTTCTCATTCTGTTGCCAGGTTTTCACCTCACTGGGGTGTGTGTCTCTAACTGCTTGTCCTACTGCTGCCTGTGGTCTTTGCCATCTCCTGTCCTGTGCTGCAGGATGCAAAGTAACACCATATAATGTAAAATAACCATAAACCAAACCTGCTCATCCTGTCTCCCTTCCTCCTTGCAGCCCTTTATGCATCTTTCCCATTGCATACAGCTAGGCCTTGCAAAGCCTGGGGAGGCTGGAAAGTCATTACTTCTCCTCCAGACTTGTTGTTATGCCTGATTTTTTTAACAGCACATGGGGACTAAGATCCTTTGAAGTTTTGATTAGTGTTTGGGGGAAAATAAAATGCCAGTTTAAGCTTCTGGTCTTTTATAACAGCATATAGAACTCCAGTGCTCAAATTTCTTCTTTAAGCGGCTGCTCTAGCATCATATCTAACCAGTAATTAATTAGCTGGGAAAAATGATGGAAGTTGATTATACTTAAGTTTGTATCTCAGCTTCCATCTGTGGTGAAATCAAGTCAGAGGTGCACTTGCTTGTTGACCCTCTTCCCCTCTTTCTCCACTGATTTGGTTTATCTGTGCCTAGCAGGACCCCCTCAGCACAGGAGGTGTCTTTAAGATTAGTTTTCAGGCTTAGGTGCTGCTGTGTTTTCATTAGGTGGAAGGTGCAGCTTCAAAATCCCACTGAGCAGAGGCAGGAAAGGAGGCCCTTTCCTATGTTATGGCTGTAGAAAATCTTGATGTTGGGAATGTTGTGTGAGAGAGCTCCTAAGGAGTCCTAGGGCTGTAAAAACCTTTAGGCAGTAAGAAACCTGAATTCAAGTCCTTTCACTCCTAGCATTGATACCTATTTTGTTTTTGCTTGGAGTGCTTTTTGTGTGCATTGTTTCTGTTGTTGCTTTGCGTGTGGGTTCTTTGATCCACCTTTGTGCCTGGGAAGCAGGAGAGCTACCACCCACTCGCTCCTGTCTATGGAAACTCGTGGGGCCGATGTGCGAATGGACTCGAGCAGCAGTGTGGGAAGCCGTGCGAGCGCCTCCACCATGTACCTCTGCATCCCGGCTGGTTGAAGGCATCAGCTGCTCAGACCTGTTTGCATGTGTGATGGAGGGCCATGATGCAGTTGAGCACCATTTGAGGCAATACAGCTGACGCATTTATAGGGCAGTACCCTACATCTTTCATAAGAATTGTCCCGAAAAAACTGAATGTTGTTGTACGTGTATGGCTGTTAAATGTCTTCTGTGGGGAAGAGAGGTTGTGTTGGTACAACTGTTTTCTTCAATTGATGTGCTTAGTACATTTCTCTAGCCTCTTATTTACATGATAGGATTTTTTGTCTTTTCTTTCCTTGTGTGTCTTGCACTCGAGTTACACCATTCATGCCAATGAATTCAGCTGGGGTTGAGCTGGAGCATGTTCAAGCTGGACCTTGAACCCACCCAGGCCGAGGTCCCCTTCGTGGATGTCCTCCTGGCCAGGGGGCCGTGGGGGCCCTGCGTCCTGCGCTGCCGTGTGCGCCGGTGCTTCGTAGCTGGTGCTCAGTTCATCGTTGTGCACGATGCAGTCCGCGTCCTCGTCCTTCGGGTGGTCCTGAGGGTTTCAAACAAGGAGAAACATCAGTGGAAGGGAGACCCTGGAGGAAGCTCTTTGATAATAATTAAGTGAAGAACAGCTCTGATGCAATTTGACTTCTGTTTTTTTATTATTGGCTCTTTTTGCCCACTCTACCATATTGATTTCATCTTTGTGTTAATCAGAACAAATAGCTGCTCACAACACTCCACTCCAGGGGCAATGCTCGGAAGCAGAACCTGCTGTTAAGGCATTCAGCATCCTTTTTGTGCCCAAGTATTATCCATGCCAATACAGTTGGTCAGCCAGTACTTTCGGAACCCCTGTGAACCCCTTAAAATGTGGCACCTCTCTTGAAGACATAACGCTGTACCTTTCCAGACCTTCCCAGCCTTAAAAATAGTAGGCTTTGGCAAAGGGGCTTGCCAAAGCTCGGTGTTAGGAGACACGGGGTGGGGATCCCCCCAGGTACTCACGCCATAGGCGCCGGGGCTCGTCAGAAGCCTGGCCACAGGGCTGCACCACCCGGGCAGTGTTGCGGTGAGAGGTGGCCCCGCGTGGGTTAAAATGGGCTTCAGGTATCTGTGCGCTTCGTTAAGGAAGGTATCCCAGCTGGGTGTTGATACTAACTTGCTTCTCTGTTGCACAAATGTGAGATGCAACTCTGAGTTCTTGTAAAAGTGATGCTGGGCACTTAAACATTCAACTTTCTGTAAATCCTTGCGTTTCTGCCATAGTGTATTTCATCAAATATTAAGTTTGCTTATTGCTGGGATTGTGCCTAAGTTTTCGGTGATACTTTATTTTCAGTATTCATGCATTTGTTCTACACTTCATACATCAATGCTCCTTTATATAAAATTATGTAAATAAGTGAGGAACAGGCTTTATGCTATCTTTTCACACCTGTCTTTCTGATCTTTTCATCCAAAGGGGCTTTACTGAGATAAAAGAAAAACCTGGCAGCGGAGGCAATTATATCATCCTTGTATCTGTCAATAACAGCTCTCCCAGGAGTGCTGCAAGTTGACTTCTTTCCTGCTACTTTTACTCACAAAGTAATTTTTGGTGAGGTTTGGGAAGCCGGCCTGTCAGCTGTTTTTGCTGCTAGGGAGAATTTTCCTTATTGATCACATTTCTTCTCTCCATCTCTATCTCCCACCTCAAGGAGAGGAAAACAGAAGTAACAAATGTGAACTGAATGAAGACTTGCAGCTCTGCGGTTGTGTTGCAGAGATACTGAGCTAGTAAGAAAGGATCTTAAACCTGGCTGTTTTAGTGCCTCGCTTTGTGGTGTTATTTGTTTATGGCTCATCACTGCTCTGCACGCTTAGCACAAATCTGGGCTTCTGAGAAAACAAAGTCACATAAAGCAGCTTGGTAATCTTGGTTATCGATCAGACGGCTAGGTAATCGACGCTGTGCTACGTAATTCAGCTGGGAAAGTTGTTTTATTGTGTCTGGTTTTTATGTATGTGCTCTCATGGACTTTTTTCTTTGAAAATGAATCTGTCAAAAAGATAATGTGATTATTTCAGCCAAGGCCATATACAAAATTGGCATGAAAGATGAGCTCACTTCAAGAAAGGTTGTATAACCAAAGTTGCTTGGAACTGTGGTTTAGGAATTGAGGTGGGATTCGCATGGGATAAACTGTTGGGGAAGCTCAAATCCTTCTGTTTCTGTGAAAGCAATGTCAAACCAACTAGGATGGACTAGGAAAGCCATGTTTGCAACCTCAAGAAAGCCCTCCCAAAGTGCCAAGCAGTTGAGAGCCTTTATTGAAGGCCATGTATGCAAGCCGCCATTTGGAGTTGTTCTCAGTATGTCAGAGAACCTAAGTGAAAGGCTAAAACTGGAGCCTAGTTATAAGTTTTAGTCTTTGGCAGGCCTAGCTTTGCTAGTGCAAACCTGCTGAGTTGCTTGAAATGTATTTTTGGTCCCACTGGGAGAAGTGCAGGCTGGTGATGAAGGTTGAACTGGTCCTGCCTGATGACTTTATTCTCTCTCAGGAATAACAGAAGATGAGTTAATATCTGTAATCTGAGCTCTACGGTAGGCCTTACCTCTAAGCAGCTTTATAACCCTCAGCATCGCCTGAGCCCTGGGCTCCTCTGCGTGCAGGGCTGTGACACACGTGCTGGTGTGAAGGTGTTGGAGGTGGTGAGGCAGGCTGCAGTGGGGGATCCCCCTGAAAAGCATTAGTCACCCCATTTCTGAGATGAACTTGCTGCTTGGGGTGTGTATGTCTTTCCAAGTGGTTAGAAGGGGGAAGGCTTCGTTCTGGGCTGCAACGAGCCCTCCCAGACCCCTTCCTATTGCTTTTGCTCCAACACATTTTTCCTGTACACTCTGTGCTCTGGCTTTGCAACATCTTGAGATGTAGTTGAAATTGAAGGCAATTTTCTTGTGCTTCTGGAGATGCTTCTGATGCTGTAACAAACTATTAATTGCTTTGTTCTGTAATTAACCAGCAAACCCCCTAAAAGAGCTTAACTTACATTAGCCTATTTTCATTGTTTTAATAACCTACACCATAATGTTTTCACTGATTTTGGCACAGTTCTGCAGCGTTGTGGGCATAACCGTCTTTCAGAGCAGCATGAAAGAGGAAGTACTTATGGTGAAACACATGAAAGGAGGTACAAAGGAAGAAATTTGTGTTCGGTCAAAATGTTTTCCTTAGTTAAAGGATAAATGGTCTTTGTTCCTTGGTAAGGGCCATGTGTGATGGCCTGGGCTGGGGTGTTGTCACAGGTGTTAAGTGCACAGCAGATTAAATTCACCCACTGAAGAGGTCCACAGACAGATTTCTACTCCTGGCTCTCATAAGAGAGGATGATCTTTCCTTTGCACCAATGAATTGCCCCCAAAAGTTGGGGAATTACCAGTGCAGGCCAGGGTGTTGCTATATATTATATCTACGTATCAAGCTTTCACTGTTAGAAGAGCAGGTGGGTATGTTTTTGAGGGTCCTGTGAGATCTAGACAGTGATTTAACATTTAAAGATAGCCTAATTTGTGCCCCAGAGGAAGCTGGGGAAGAACAACTGATTGCTGGGGAATTCTGCTGTGGTGCCCTGTGCCTCTGATCTTGTGTGTGGAGAGGGTTAAAACCCCAGCAGAGTCCCTCACTGTCACTGTAGTTAGAAATATTAAATAGCCACAGATAAATGGAAGCATGCTGTAGTCACGTGAAGTCCTGTTAATCACAATATTTGAATCATTTAAAATTCATTGTTTCTGTCTCTTTCTTGCTTCTGACTACAGGAAGGATGGGGGGAAATAATAACTAGCTCAGTGCATCCTGCCTTGTCTGACTTTCCCTCTAGAGTCTGGAGCCAGAGGTGGTATCAGACCTAGAGAATTAACTTTGGCTTTTGTGAGGAGCAGGGCTGAAAACCTGCTGCTTTGCACTTAAAAGCAGAAAGTGTAGCACAGGTTGGGCAAGATGGATGGAGCTGAGGCACTTGATCTTTGCTGGTGGTGCTATATGGTTAAGCAGCTGCAACCTGAGAAGTGGCTTGGTTTTTAGGATGCATTGAGTAAAATATCTGGGATATTTTCAGACTGTGGGTTTTTAGTTATGAGCTCACTGAAGCAGAGAGGAAAATTAAGACATTCTACTCAAGCAATTTGCAGCCTGTTTTATCCCAAATTTAACACCTCCATGTAAACAAAAATATCTGAGGCATAAGTGGGAACTTGTTTATGTAAGTGATGAGGGATAATGCAGCTGCCCTTGTAACAAGAGGATAGGGCGTGTGAAAGGATGGGAAAATGTTCGTAAAAGACTAGGAAGGAACATATGAACAGATAACAATGCCAGACAAGTCAATACTAGAGAAAGCTTTGGGGCATGCAGACTACAAAGGGCAACTAAAAAGAAGAAAAATCCTTTCTGGTACCAACTCCATAGTAATAATAAATGAATACATAAATAAAAACCTCTACCCCAAAACATGCAGCCACCTAACTCCCCTCCTCCAAGACAACTGTATTGCACTGGTGATATCATCCTTATAGAAATTAGTGATGTCGCCCATAAATCTTTCTACAAAGCATATAATAAAGTCCTGGACAAGTTAGCTTTGAACAAGTATTGTATGGGGATTGCAAAAGAGATGCTTGTTGTTAAGGCAAATGCTTGAATGCAGAATCCTCTGTATACACTGGCAAATGCCTCCAAGAAAGAAAACTTAGCATCAAGAAAACAGTGGTTTTTTTGGTTCTGGTGCAGGAAAAGGATGTTGGTGACATGTACAATTCTTAGACAACTAGACTGAGTTTAAACTGAGTTTAGAGACCAATCAAAACTGATGTGGTCTCCCCTAACTTCCAACACCTGGTGGTAGGATTACCCGAGTCACTGCTGCTCTTCCTGTCTTTGATATCCATGCGGAAACATGGACAAGTCCTAAGGCAGGGAGCTCCACCCTGCAGTGTCCAAGCTGACTGGAGGGAATCGAAGCTGGGATGAGATTCTCTTCTGTTTTTGACTACAAAGGAGCCCAAACACCTCATTTAGACTTAGTTATCTAATAGTTGTCTAAAGTTTTGCAAAATTAATCTTGGTCCAGGACATAACTAAAAGCAGATCCCTGAGGCAAAATATAGCCAACTGAATGTAATATCCATTTTATGGAGGAACTATGAGGGTATGAAAGGCAGCCATTTGCACAGCTGGGAAATACTTTCTGAAATGTGTCTAGAAAAAAAAAGTTAAAAGATACTACGGACTTGTAGGTAATAGGACATCAAAGCCAGCAGCAAAACCAAAACCTTAAAATCATTAAGTTTGACAAAATCTTAATGACCATGGAAGCCATGAAAGGCAGTTTCACTCCAGAATTACTTGTATACATATTTTATATATCCCATCCTCTTTGCAAACCTAGGAAACATATGAGGATGCTCCTGACTTGGCACTAGGCCCATGCTGCAGGTGTGGTTGGGATCTGCAGTCTCTCCTGTGGGGACAGGAGCTCCCATGGATGCCTTCCTTGAGTGCAGGCCCTGCTGTGGTGCGAGTCCTGGTGGGAGGGAGCCCAACTGCTGCCAATGGCTTCAGGGAGCGGGACCTGGCCAAAACCAGTGCCGAGATGGGTGGCAACTGGGGTGCATCTCCGCTGGGAGAGCGGTGCTGGTGGAATGTGGGGTGGCAAGAGCATGGCCAAAACTCTCCAGGTGCCAAGGGTGTTGTTCCCTGTGAGGCTCCTGCCAACACCACAGTGTGAGCTGGGCAGCGCGGCCTCTGCGACAGTGCAGCCAAGCTCCTGCCGTGGCCCCTTGGTGACACGGATGGAGCTGAAGCCAGTGTACCAAAACTGTGCTCAAAGAGCAGGAGATTCTTGGTCTTTCTTCAGGAACTTGGGTACTTGATGATTGCCTAGATATAGCTGTGTGAAACCAGAAAATTCCTTATAAACCTACAGAGGCTGTTTGACAGCTCTCCAGCCTCCGCCTCGCCAAGGCGTCAGGCTGCTCTGTCAGCTACAAAGGTGCAAGTGAAAGAAGATCCCAGAGAAATGAGAGAAATTCCTGTGCAAAGCTTTGCTCCGTGGTGGTGTTGGAGGGAGGCGGAGATGTCAAGGGAGGCTTGGAGGAGCAGCGCAGCCTGTGTTGTGTTTGTAAACACGCTGCCTGTGATAGCGGAACAGAGCTGCTGCCTCAGACCCTTGTGCAGAGACAAAACAGTCACGATTAGCTGTATGAATAGTCACAATTATCTGTATGAAAATAACAATCTTTTAGTTTTGTCTTTTTTTAGTTTGCTGTATTCTCTATTTCAGAATATAGGAATTAGGAATCTGATGGTATTAAAGGGCACTTTAATGTGTAGCTTTCAGCAGGTATTCAAACTGCAGCCTTCTCTGCTTGAAGAGATCATGGAGCCTTTAGCAAAGGGATGTTTATTCCACATGTTGTAGCACTCTGCAGCTGTGCAAGCAGAGACAGGGATGCCAGGCCCTAGGATTCTCTGAGGAGTGAGGAAAATTCCCTCCGAAAACCTACAGGATGTGTTTGGAGGGCTGCCTTGTTTTGCCTCTGCTGGTGGAACTGGTACCCAACAGGTCTGCCACACTATGAGGGAGTCTGTGACCTTGTACTGTTGTCATTGCTGTGTTTGGCTAAACTATAAAATACCCTTGTAATTCTCTCTAATGGATTATTTTCATGTGTTAGAGTTGTTGCAGGTATTAGTCAAGCATCTATTTCAGAAAGGTTAAGCCAGTTTCTTGTGTACCTTGTGTCTCAGTTTGTTATTCTTCAGGTGAAAGAAGCTGGAAAAAGCTTATGAAAGAGATTTTTGTTTTAATTTGGGTTCTTTTCCATCACTACTTCCTGTGTCCTTCCCCCCTCTGCCAGCACTCACGCTATGTAGTGGGCGGATGATAACCTTGATTGATTCTAAAATCAAATCCATGATGGGATCCTAACAAAGGAGTCAAGAGGGGTTGTAGAAAGTATGTAAACATTCAAAACTGTGTTTAAATTCCCCAAACTGCATGTTTGAGCCACAGCAGTCTCATTTTTGTGGGCTTGCTGGATTGTGCATAACATGGCAGGGTAAAAGCAGTTGGCATCAAGGTACTGCCCAGGACATACAGAGCTAGCAGTGCGTGCCAGGAAACGAGCTGGCTGAAAGATGACACACAAGCTCTGCTAGATAAAATAAAGAAAAAAGCCTCAAAGGTGCTTGGCTGGGCCTGGACACTATTACTGTCATATACTAGATGTTTTCCACATTTTATAGAAAAGATTTTAAACTAGACTGCATCTATTTTTGTTGCACTTACTGTGGAGTCTGGATACTAAAACCAAAACAGGCTTAAAATTGTAAATTGTCAAAATTGTAAGAAGAATGACTATCCAATTGTTGCTGTCTTATAAGTTTAAAACCACGTAGTACAAATTTTAGAAAATATGTTCTTATTTCTCATATTGACACTAGAAACCTTCAGTAGAGCAAACAGTGTGAATCTAAACCTGGGACTAGACACTAAATCTTGGATTTCAAATTCTCCCCCCCTCAACATGGTTTTCAGGCAAAGACAATTGTACCACAGTGACAATAACATCTGTTTAGCCTAAATACCTAAACACAAGGCTGCTGAGAATGTTTTATAGAAAATGGACCTTGTCAGACAAATCAAATTTTATACTTGGTTGAAATTACAAGTTTGGTAAAAATGACCTGCATTAAATAAGCTCTGGAAGGCTCTTGGAACGGTATTACGATTAAAAATTAACTCTATGGTGTCACTGAAACATCAATTAAGATGGACTGGTTGATAGATCTCACATAGTAATTGCTGTGGAGAATTGTCATGAATTGGTGAATATTTCAGTGAGGGATTTGGAAAGCTCAATTAAAAGTATGATAGTTGATAATTTCACTGCTGTAATGTCACCAATAATAAAATCTGTGAGCGAAGCAGACGAGGGGTAAATAATAGGAACAGAACAGTTAGCTGGCGTCACTCAAATACATTTATCTTAATTTTATTCCTAAAAACAAACTCTGTTTTGGTCTTGGAAGAAGCAAGGAGGGTCAAGCTACCCCGCAGTGACTGCGGGTTGTTGTGCCGAGCAGCTTAGGGCTGAGAAATGTTTAGTCTTCAACCCAAGTGTTGCTTCCCTCAGTGCCTGGCTGTCCAGTTAGGGCCGGGTGGCTACGGTCGCTCCTCCTACCGCTCCAGTTACTGGGCTGTGCTTCACTCTGGGGCAGTTGAAGCTCCCCTCTGCTCTGCGCCTGTCAAACACTTATGTCATTAGCTCTGAGTGCAGGCCTGCAGCTCCCGGGTGAGGGTGACGGTGCTGAGTCGCCTCTGTGCTCATTTATAATCATTGACTGCAGGTTTGTCAACAGAATGCAGGGGACACTTCCATAGGATCTTGAAGATGCTGCTGTGTGTAGGGCATTTACTTGGACCTAAAGTCACTTTGATTTTCTTAAATCTGTCTTTACCACACAAGAATATGATTATACATGTGGGCAGTTTTTTCTTAAACTGGAAAAATACCTCTAAACCCCATAGAAGATCTCGTGGAAGTTGGTGTCAGTCTAATATTTTGCCTAAGTGAGGGGCCCTAGGAAAAGAGGGAAAACTAAGAATGGGGTGGTAGGGCAGGGTGTCCCTGGTGCCTCTGCATGGGATGGTTCTGTGGGAACATGCTGCTCCTGCAGGGTGTCCGTGAGGTGGAAGGGAGAAAGGCTGAGCACAGACTCTAGAAAGCTGATTCCCCTAATCCACAATGCTTAATAGTTGGCAGTAGTGTGACAACTTGTTAGTGTCCTTATTGTGAGGGGCCTAAATGGGCTTGTTCCTCCTAGTTTGACTTGAACAGTCTCAAAGAAGCTCCTTGGATCTAATTATCCTTCATCCGTCCCAACTGGACCATTGGGATTGTTAGCCCAAACCAGACTAGGCACAAGGAGTTGAGGGTGCCCTAAATGATCATCTGCCGGCTGTGGCTGTGGGCACCTGGCTGTTCCTGCACACCTGCCCTGCAGGCAGCCCTGTTGCTGCTCCCTCCCAGGGTTGGATTTTGGGTAGCCCAGTGTGATGCTGGGGATCCTCCCGGTTCTCTTGTGGCACTTTGTGACAAGTCCAGGGATGCTGTTTTTGATCACAGCGAGGGACTCGAACTGCAGTTCCCATGAGATACCGAATTAACATTTATAGGAGGTAGTGCTTTGATTTCTTAGATGAAAATATTTCTGGGTTGAGATGCCTGACTCTTCAAGGAAAAGTTAGAATTTTCTAAGGGTGTTTTCATCCAGTTGAAAGTTTATTTTTCTATTGAAAAACCTTTTTTTCAGGGAAAAGCACAGTCACGCCCCAACTATCCATACAACTAGAGCATTGTCTGACCTGGGTAGGTGTCAAGGACAGAGGTTGCAAGTGTTAAGGGCTGATTGATGACTGTACTAGTTTGACCTCAACACTAAAATCTTGGAACACCTTTTGCAGGGAAAGGATAATCAAGGACACGGAGTTTTATGGACAATTGGATAAAATGTACTGTGCTTTTAACAAAAGCAGATTGCGTCAGGCTAGGCCTATATCTTTATTTGATAACTGATTTGTTAGGGTCAAAGCAGTAGATCAAATATATATATATAAAAATATATATACATGGGCCTGAGTAAAGCATTTGTACAGTGCCTTGTACAAAAATGAGAAAGACAAGAAAGGAATAACATACAGTAAAAGACAGATCAGGTTATATTCCTCTTTAGCTGGTTTGGGTCTTTGGGTCTGAGGGGAACAGAATGGGACACTCTTTATAAATTGTAAAAACTATGAGACTAGTCACGTTTGAGACTGAAAGAACCTGAAAATGGAATTAAATGAACATCAAAAGAAATTAAAACAGGATGACTTTTGTAAGCAGACCGAAATTCCCTTATTTTATCCTTGGAATGATTTGATGTGAGTGCACAAGTTTTAATATCAGTTATGTTGATTTACAGACTAGAAAGAGATAAGGTGAAGCAGAGGTAGTGTAACGTGTTGGCAGTCTGTGAAATACCTTTGGAAGTGAGAATATGTTTAAACGACACATACACATGCAGTGTAATGACTTGTGTCTGTGTGTCTGCAGTAATACCATTAACCTAAATAAACTTGAAATTTGCTTTTACTTTAGTTGCTCTTTAAATTCAGTGATCTTAGTTCCGTAATTATGGCTCTCAGCTTTATTCTGAACAAATCTGAGAAGATAGCAAGACACTTTCTATTAAAACCTCTGAAAAATGCTATTGGCACAAATAAATGTGATCTGATTATATCTTTTTCATGAAGCAAGGTCTGCTGACAGCAAATTAAGGTGCCTCTCATGATAAGATTGTTGTCATTAAAGAAAAGTCCCCTGTCTTTTGAAATATGTGATGGTGCGTATTGTTTGGGAACATAAAAGGAGCACAATACCTGAGGTTTGAAGTTTGCTATAATATGCAGGCATTAAAATGAAAAAGATGGGAAAAGTCATACTGCAGTATCAGCTCTAGTTTGTTGTAATCATCTACTTTGCCTGCCTTATTGTAAGAGTTCATCCTCATGGACGTTCCACTTGCTTTTAGAAGTGGTATTTAGTGCTTAGGTGCTTAAACCATTGCTTTCATGCCTTCCCTAGGGTTGTCAGCAGCTTGGGTGCAGACACTGAGGAATGGGATTTGAGGCACAGTCTGTCCTGGGGAATTAGGAAGCGGATTGGCCTGAACCCTCAGTCAAAGCTGGAAGTGAATCTTGGCCTGTTTGCAAATGTCTGGGAGATATTGTGCTTGCTAATGTTTATTTTCATGTGCTTAAGTAGTGCACAAAAAGAAGCATCCTTTCTGTCTTGGTAGAGCTATTAGAAAAAGGGCGGTCATATATCAAACACATTTGCATGGCTTTAAGGTTACTGTGGAAGTTATTCTCCTGAACTCCTTGTTTTTGCGCTCTTCCATAAGAATGAATCCACATGATGTAAAGCTTACAATGTTCCACAAGTTTTTATGGGTCATTGATCTTTATGATCATATGGATCATATGATCTTTGTTAATAAGCTTTCATGCAGCAGTTTCCTGCCACTGTTTGGACACCTTCCTAATGGATGCTCTTGTCTTGTGTACAAGACACTTCTTTGGAGCTACTAGAAGTTCTGGGAGACCTCGCTTCCAGGGCACGAGCTAGCTGGCCAAAGTTCCAAGTCTGGAGTTGTTGCAACCTGTTTTATTCTTCATATTTCACTCTGACTCCTGATGTTATTCACCGAAATTTATTTAGGTTGACAGTATTACCACTGATAAACAGACACAAATCATTACACTCTGCACACGAATCTGTCACCTAAACATGTTTTCACTTCCAATGCTGTCTCAGATTAAGACTGTCAAAGTGTTATACTGCCTGCCTTATTTTATCCTATCTACTTTGTAAATCTTTTCACAGGTTACTCAAATGCAGGTTTATCTATGACATTTTGTTTTGTCTTGCTTACGATTTCTGCTTTTCAAACCACTGCTAAGATTAAAAAAAAAAAGGAAAATATTGATTAGTAACTGTAAAGGACAAATTCCAGGAAAGTACTTACTAAAAACTAAAGGGAAATGGCTGACCCATGCTATTCAAACTTCCTTCAAACAAGTTAATGTTCACTTATAACATCTTGCAGAAGGAGAAATCAAATTTCCCCACAACCTTGAGAATGTGCTTAACAGCTGTAAACTGTTTTTCACCAATTATGCAAATAAGGTAATAAAGACAGGACTAGATGATACTAGAAACTAGGTAAATGAGCAATTATTTTAAATTACTGGAGGCAATTATTGGAGCAATACAATTGCTATGCTATTATTGAAAAATATGAAACACTTGATGACATTTGGCTGTCCTGTGATAAACTGTTTAATGAACTTCCTTGGGTTCCAAGAAGAGAGGTCTGACACACAGTGAAGCAAAGCCAAGCTCTGACCCTGGTTTGCAGGGCAGTGAAGTGTGTGGGAAGATGTATGAAGCAGAAACTATAAAAGGTCTGGGCATTTTTCCTAGTCTTCTGCTGACTACAGCTCTGACACTTGACATCTCACTTTACCACCAGTCTCAGGGACTGAAAAAAGGCAAGACAGGGAAAGTTAAGACACTCATCTTTCTGTCAAGCCCTTGGAAATCCATGGGTATAACGGGTCTGTGCCACTGGCACATGATGTGTGGAGATGCTCCTGCCTTCTTGCACCCTTGATCCCTATTGGAGATGAGCTCAGGAAGGGTGCAGGATAGTAACAAGGGAGTGCTGCCTTTGCTATGTGGGTGAATATTGTTTATTATCAACATAAGAATGGCCACTGCTGCGTTTTCTCACTGTGTAATTCCCTTCCTTGGCTTTATTTCCAGTCACTTCTCCTGTGGCATCCGGCTGACTGTCACTTGCAGTAAAGTGCTCTGACAATGTGGAAAAGGTGCCCGAGAGGGGCACGTCTCTGCTGCTGCTATCTGGGGACACAGTGGTGAGGTGTCCTCCTGTGAACCTGGTCAGCTGAGCAAACCCAGAGAGGTCTGCGGCATCCGAAGCAAAGGGATTTAACACACCGGTTTAATACCGGTGTGCTCTTTTGACCTCAGTTTGGAGACAGAAGCCTTTACAACGTTGTTTTTTCTTGAGAGGCAAACGGAAGGCTGTTTGTGAAAGGAGATGCTGGCAGATTATCTTTTAAGGCTGCAGTAACCTTGTCTGATTGGAGACATCAGGCTCCTGTGTGTGTTTAGGGATGAGACAGTACGATGCTACCTTGGCCTAGTGTATTTTCCGGGATGTTGTGTGTCAGGTAGCTTTATTTGTCTTCATCTTAGATCCGTCACTGGGGCAGCTGAGACAACTGCTTCAGAGTCTTTAGCTGTAACCTGCTGAGCTGCAAAATGTACAAATTCTGGCTCTACCCTCAGCGAGTCTCCCAAGATTATCCTCGCTTTTCCTTGCGGAATTGAGGCTGTCTGGTCACCACTCCCAGGTAGTATTTGCAGCCCTGCTCTGCCCTGCCACTCTGCTGTATTCCTTATCCCAGTGCTAATGCCCTTGGGACTTTATCTCCGGCAGTGCCGTGCTGCCTGGAATGCCCGCACGGAGCCGGGGAGTGTTTGTCATGTTCCTCGTGCAGTGCCTGGGTGCCTGCCGAGCAAGCGGGAGGGGAGCAGGAGCTTCCCCCTTGCTCAGCCCCGGTCCTGCTCCCGCTCCCTGCCTCTCCTGGTTCCCTCCACCCTATTGTTCTTCTCATTCAGTGTTAAAATACCTGTGGGAGCAACTGGGCTCTGTTCAACCTTACCAGCCTTCCCAGCCACCTGGCGTACTCCTTGCTGCTCCTCCCACTCTCATTGCCTTCCCTTAGAAAACCTTGTCAGATATAAACCTTAAAATTTCTTATAATTCCTTAAAAGCACTTGTGGTGCTTTCTCCTTGTGGCCTAGGCACTGTCCGCTCCAGAGCCTCTGCTTTGGTGTTGAACGTGCGGAGAGCAAGGACCATCGAAGTAGCAATAACACAAACATAAACAACTTATGTTTGGTTTATGTTGCGTAGGAGATTTCTGTCATAATGTTTACGTGCTGCCTGCACCGATAGTTGCACGTGCTTCATTCCCAGTGCTTAATGTTCATGGAGATAGAACCATTTAAACCATAGTTTAATATAAAGCTATACACAAAATAAGAATTGCACCAGTCTGATTCTTATGCTTTTTGGTTGCTACTGAAAAGGTTAAAAAAAACCCTAAAAATATTAAAGAAATGTTGTTCTTATTGTCCTTCATTTTGTGGTCTATCTGCTTGCTCTTATTGAGTACCCCCCTACCCAGTGCAGGAGCCCCTTCCTCAAAATGAGCTTCCCCTGGGCATTACTGCTCCGGCTTTCTCTCTCTCCCTGGATGTTACCTGGTGCTGCTGCGGGCTCCAAGGATGCCCGGCAGCAGCTGCTGACCGGGCTGACCCTGGGCTGGGTGTGAAAACTGCCGAGCAGTCTGTGTTGGTGCCACGGCAGCGTGGGCAGCACTGGGGTGCGGCCGTGTGGCCGGCTGCACCCGGGATGCTCCTGGTTAGCGAGGGCGGCCTTCACTGGGGCCTGAGAGCTCTAAACCGCCAGCTAAACTTAAAGAAAGTCACATGAGGAAAGAAAATAAAGCATGAAGATTTTATGGAGAGATTAGTTAAACTGTAGAAAATAAACTAAAACCAAGTACAGTTGTAAAGCATGGAAAAAATTCTTGACGTTAAAATTGCCATTTTTCTTATAATCTAAATGCCAGAGCTGGGTAAAAGCAGTATTTATCTTCTCTCTCATCTCTGTTTTTGCACATAGTATGAAGTCTGACTGCTGGCCAGCTGAAGGGTTCACTGGTTTGCTACACCCTGCAAAGACAGAGCAGCCTTTCTGCGTGATGCTGCATGCAACGCGTGTTGTATATTGGGTAGGAGGAGGGTGCGTCATGTTTTGTGGAAAATTTGCTTCGAATTGATGAAACACGAGCAGGGCACAAGCCAAAACAAGCACCCACGTGGCACAAGCCAAACAAGCATCTGTGTGACATTGGGCAAGGGGAGGGGACCTTGGTGCTGCCACGGCTGTGGGCAAGGCTGTTGTGGTCCTTAAATGTATTCAAATATTTTGATAGGAATTCATTTATGCAAACGCTGTTAGTAGTGTAGAGGTCTTTAAGTCTGTTTCAGACTTAAAATTAAAAGGCAAGCTTCTATGGGCAGAACTTCAGGCTGGGAGCAGAGCGTGTGTGCGTGCTGGGTTCTGGCTGCGCGGGTCGAGCAGACAGGCTGCAGCCCCAGCACAGACAGTCTGGCCAGAACCCGCTCGGGAAATGAGCTACCCGCAAAGGTGCCTGCTAAACAAAATTCTCTTCAATTCAGCATGCAGGAACTCAGAAATATAAAAGGTGACGAATGCTGAATACAGGGAAGTAATTGTAGGTTCTTGAAATAATTGTATTTTACAGAACACTTGTTCTTTTCCTACTCTTATTTAACTAAGCCCTCAGACTTGCATTCCTCATTTCTGTTTTAGTCTGGTTCCTGGTTTGGCTTCCAGCTATGTTAAAACTTTCTGCACTTAGCTGTGTTTCAGTTCAAAATCCTTGCCCTGGAGGCTGGAAGTGGAAAAGGAGGATGGTGGGTGCGGAAGGGCCAAGCATGTGATTCACTGTGGCCCCAGCTCCTCGGCTCATGGCCCTGCTGTGCTATGGCAAAGGCCAGTCGGACTCTTTTCCTCCTGGAAAAGAGTCTCCCTGTGTCCTGGACTTGGTGCCCTTGGTGTTTTAGTCAGGACTGTGTTGGGTGGAAGAGGCCTTGGAGGCTCCCATTGAATGGGAAGCTTTGATGGAGGAGCAGTTTTGTCATGGATAGTCCAGTGCTCCCAGGAGCACTGTGAGCTCAAGGTGTTTTACTGAAGGTCTAATGCCCTGAGCCTGAGTTTCAGGGAGTTCCTTGGCTCTTCGCGTGCACTGACATGAACAGAGAAACCAGGTTATCTTCTGTATATTCAGTGCAACCACAAAATTAACTTTCTCTTGCAAACATAGGACAGATGTTAGATATCCCTAGCAAACCTTTCTTAGCCCCTAATCCAATAGCTCCTTGCCTAGCCACAAAATCATATAGTCACAGTATGATTATTAAAGGCAAAAGCATTTTTGAAAGTATCTCAAATTTTGTAGCAGTTCCTATGCCACCCAGTGAAACACAGTTTCTGTTACTGACCATCTCCTATGGAAGTGTAAGGAAACATGCAGTCTTTATTTCACAGTAATAAAAACCCTCTGTGTCTATCCATTAGAGAAAATAATGCTAAATAAACTAATGTAAAGGGTAGGTTTGTCTCTCATGCGGACTGGAGTGCTTGTTCTGATTCTTTAGGTTTGAACAGGCTCTATATCTTCAAAATTCTTAGTATTTTAAACACGTATTAAAACTTCTGTTTATAGCCAGCGTGACCAAATATGGCCTCACTGGAAAACCCTTTGAAAACCTTCTTGACCCGGGGTAATGAAACCTCATCTGGATCATTAAAGTGCTAATGAAGTAGCTTTGCTTTTAGACAGGAAAAACTCTTACTGAAAATGGTAAGATTAGTTTCAGGCTTTGATTCGAAGAGCTGCATTAATGTACCCATTCATATAGAAAAGAAAGTTTGCAGCAATAGGTGTAAGCTATTGCTCAGAAAGGTTTTGGTCCCTGTTTTATAGGAGTTTCTGATGCAGGCGCAGCGTGTTGATGGGTATTGAGAGCACTGAATCCCCACGAGCCTGCCCGTGCACGCGTGCGCCTGCAAATGAGTGTATTTGCACCAGGAGGTGGTGCAAAACACAGGTGTTACTTTGAAAAATTGATTTTTTCACTAAGTATATTTATTCTATTTGTGTTGTTAAATTTTTGGCATCTCTCCAAGGAACACCTAGAGCGCTCAGACTTTCTGCTGTGTTTTACTGCTTAATTTATTAGCTGAGGGCACATTTACATTCAGGGCTGTACCACTGAAACCTGAATCAGGCAACTCCATCATAAGTTAGATACAGCAAGTTTCTGGTCCACTAAAGGTGTCTGCACGAGGCTTGGTGCAATTTTAAATATGTCCATTATAAAATATCACTGTGAGTTGAGCYGTGTGACTCTGAATAGGAACCAGGTAGGAGTCCTTCGACCTGCTGGGCTGGGTAATGCTGAGAGAAGGGAGTGTGAGGGATGTTTGTGAGCCCAGACCAGCAGGGCTTGGCGCAGACCTACAGCCACGTAAACACCCCACACGTAACCTACAGCCGCTGAGAAGAGCTGCTCTGTGCAGGGCAGGCAGCCCCCGAGGGGCTCTTCCCTTCTTGCATCCCTGGCGAGGGATGAGTGGCTGTTCCATAATCATCTTAAAACCAGCACTAACCAAGAGCTGTGTGGTGGGTGCCTTGGTTTGTCCCTGGGGGCAGTGCCACGGTGGGGACTTGGCATGGGGAGGGAGCTGCTGGGGAGCTTGAAGTGAAGGGTGTCACGTCTGCTGTGGTGGGCGCAGAGCTGAGCACCAGTGCTGAGCACCGAGACCTCTGCCTTGTTTTGGGGGCGTTTTGGGGCAATCAGGTCCTGATAGGCTGCTTTTTGTGCCCACGTCCCTTCTGAGGAGTGTACTGGATGTGCGTCCTTGGGGTTCAGCTGCTTTGCTTTGCTGAGCTTAGCCTATGAATTACGCTATAGCTGTTAAATGAAACAAGTTCAGAGGCCTAAAGACCCTGGGCATATAATGCAGGTGCTATTTTAGCTCAACATTGCAACTCATCTGAGAATTATTTACTTAGTAAAAAATAATACTAGGAGGGGTAGCTCATACAAGACATCTCTGCAAGTCAAGCAGAGTGTGCTTAAAAGCAACAAGTGGTTGATATCCTTGAGTGATAGGCTAAGRAGAAATAAGAAAGCAAGAAGCTACACTGTTTTCTTCCTCTCGGAATTAGCAACACTTTTTAGGGACATCTACCTGCAAAGTRGAATAATAATGTATGAAATTTCATTTATACTTATTAACCAGGAGGAATATTTACAGKGGCAGCGTGTGGGCAGGGTCAGGGAGAGCACTGTGGAATAAGCCCCTCTCTGGATGCCTTTGTCAGAGCTGGGTTGATATTCAGCATTTTGTTGCTGAGACCAAGTAAAGGCAATTGACTGGTGCTGCCAGGTCACTGTGCTTATCAGTTGTGAATGTCCTGTAAGCTCAAGGAGATCTCAAGGTAGCCCCTGCTTCTTCCCCCCCCTTTTTTTTTTTGGACTCTTATAGATTTTTTTTCCAGGTATTTTTCTTCTCTTCCATGACTCTTTAATGCATGGGTAATAACTTATCTTCCATTTCTCATGTTCAAAATTGTATTCAAAATTCTGTATTTACTGCATTGTAATTCAGTATCAGCAGCAGCTGTCCTTCTCTTTTTTCATTTTTTTTGGTATCTAACTTGCAAATACCTTTAAAATAATTATAATATCTGATGCCTGTGACTRCAAAGTCTGAAACTTCATTTTGAAGTTTTATTGTATTTTTTTCCRTGTCAGCAGAACATTATTATTGAATTGGCTTTGTGTATTACATGCTAAATTACTTGCCTGGCACTGAATACCAATTGTTTTGGTGGATTAGTTATAATTTACTGAAGCTTTTAGAAAAGCGAAATCTGATGGCAGTGCTTGATACCTGCCCAGAGAACAGCAGGAAACTGAAGTTTCTGCTCTTGAATGTGAACATCCTCTTTGGTTGTGACCTGAAACACGTTGACTGATCTAATGCGCTGTTGAAAGCAGGCTCTCTGAGAATTCTTCAGTGGTTTTGACACTCATTACAGCATGAACAAGGCACTGACATTTATTTTAGTTTTTAACCCAGCTTGGATTTATTATCAGACATTGGATGTGATATTAGGGGTAATCTTTTTATCTGGTGTTATGCATTTATCACGTGGCTTAGTGTTCGAGACACGTTCTGGTTCTCTGGCAAGCACTGCTTAAATACTTCTTCTCATTAGAAAGCCCAAAGTAATACACTGCTTTACTTAGATCTTCATAAATTGAGTTCTTAAAATGGAATATTGGTCTCTGAATTCAGAGGCACAGTAATAATTTCAGGGTAGGAAAACTAAGTCAAGTCTGAGGGAAGATGCCTTAGGATCACAAACTACAGGCATTCTACCTGTATTTGTGCTGGAAAGGATTTTGGAGAACAGTAAAGGAAACCCMTATAAAGCCTGTTGAAGTAGCTTAGTGATGCATTTTTCTTAGAAATTTATCAGAGTATTTTTAAAACTACTGATTCCTGATTATTGTAAGGTCACAGGTGCATGATAGGCTGCTCTGATGGTGTCAGACGTTGGACTGTGAATCACAGTAAGCAGCATGCAGAATTTTGTCCAACTTTCCATCCCTAAATTTATTTGGACTGTTTAAGGTACAGAAAGGTCTAGAATTGAGTGATGTATTTTTGATGCTTAAGTGTTTTAGCTATAGAAATATCTCGGATCCTGTGACGGTCAGGACTAGTCGYTATGTATAGACAGAATAAGAAACAAACACTGCTTTAGCTTAGTTGGAGTGAAGCAGAGGCAAAAAAAGCCCAGAAACATGAACACGGGTTAACTATCAGTTAGTGTCAACTGGGAGAGCAGCCTGGGCAGTCTGAGTGCCATTCAGTGCTCTGTGGGACATCAGTCTGATCCTCAAATGCAGAAATCCATACAGTAGGAGACTATCTGGCAACTTTAGATGTCTCTGCTACAGCCATCGGATGAGCCATTTGCAGGGAGCTGGGGAAACATACGGCACTTATTTTGCTTTGAACTGGAGCGGCAAAGGGGGGAAACTCCTTTGAAGTCTGTAAAATTACCCTGGGTTTAGAGCACTACAGCTAAAAGCTGGATTTTTCCAAAATGCTACGAGCAATTTGCTTTCTACCTGTCTCCTTCGGCCGATACTGGAAGATATTAGCTGGGATAAGGTTTCCTGTCAGCGAGGGAGCTGCGACATAGAATATTCCCTGTGTATTATTCATGCCTTCTCCCTGCCAGACTGTGAACAAGGTGTTTGCTACCACTATCAGCGCCGTGCTCAGCAACCTCTGCTGCGTAATGTGCAATGTACAGGACTGTGCATGCGGTGCCCGAGGGGAGAGGGGCTGCTGAAATCCCTCCCCGGAGCCCACAGTTGTGCCAGGAGAAGGTTCTGAGATGGCCTGAGATGTTGGAACGGGGAAAACATAATGGCAGTCAAAGCATCCAGGTGGGATGCTGAGAGTCAGGCTTTGGATCTGTCTTCAGTTCATCCGTGGGGCTTCTATGACAGCGGGATAAATATGGTAAATCACATTCTCATAGGGCTTCAGTTTATTTGAAAGTTCTCAGATGCCAAAGAGAAAATATAGCCAATATTTTTAGTCATCTGAATAATGCATGAAGGTGGATTTTAGTCCCATTTTTACCCAYTGTGGTAGTGCAGAAGCACTTCTCCCAAACTGACTTTTCTGCAGAGGCAGRAGATACCAACTGAGGAGAGCTGGAGTGCCCAGGAGCCTCAGGCAGCCCCATGTGCTTGTAGGGGTGCTCCAAGATCAGCCAGGGCTGGGGCTCCAGCTGCCAAGACCAGTGAGTTTCTCCTTCAGGAAATGTCACCTTTCATCTCCCAGGGGAAGGGTGAGGAGAGAGATTCATTGATAGTCCATGGAAACCCATGGGAAAAAAGCCCGGCATGAACTTTCAATCAGATTGGTAAAAAGAATGATTATCTTAGATCTGGGGAATACATACAYGTGTCATGTCTCCTTAAGGTGTTTCTTTGCCTAACACCAAAATATATTTCATATTTGCRGTAGATARGAATGTAAAAACTATAGATCTCTCTATGTTGGCAAGTGCATCCATTTGTTAAAGGACAGAAGCTCTGAACATCCTTCTCACTGCAGAGTTCACTGGAGCCATCAGGCTTCCTTGAGCAAGTAGATGAAGGAAGGTGTATTGCCTAATTTGTACTTTGTAGTTGCAAACAGGAAACTTGCCCTCATTTTCATATCCAAAAGTCTATCCTAAACCTGACCTCAAGCTTATGTACTGTTGTGCTTGGCCTTTATTTAGAGTCCCTTCTGCCAGAAAGTTCCTGGTTTTGTCRCTTAAAATTTATATCACTGTCAAAATGAGTCAGAATTCAAAGAGAAAAGCCTTCAATCTAGTTATAGAGGTAGGGTACAATTCTGTCTTCACTGATACCAGTAGCAATATTTCTGCTGTTTTAGTGAGACCAAGATAATTTTTCCTTAGCTTATTATATCAATAGCTTTCACTGTATTTTCCCACCGTTTTTTTCCTCTTGATTCCAAAAAAACCCACATTCTTTTGACAGAGCAGCATATGCGTTTGTATACATAGAAACATTTAGTTCCTCACTTATGCAATGAGAGCTGCATTTGCATAATTGTGGCATTTTCATGTTTTCATCACTCATCTATATGGGAGAAATTGTATTTTTGCATCTCTTGAACTGCCTAAGACTTRCTCAGAAGCAGAATCCTGAAACATTCTTGTTGCTTCAGAAACCAACCTACATTTCCACGGTGATCTTGCCTGCAGACGCCAAACTGAGAACATGAGAAATGCTCACTAGGCAATTGTGCATCTTTTCTAACGACACCAAATCTGACGAGGTGCCCTCCCCGAGAGCAGGGGCAGTAGCAAAATGAGGGTGTTTAATGTTGTGCCTTTYTCCTTGTGTACTTTCTCTTCCCCTCAATGAAATGATGTAGGAATATTTTGATRTTGAGTTTTCTTTCATACTTAAAAAATAATGTGATATTATGAGGTGTTCAAAGACCACCTCATAGAACATCTGTAGTGCTTAAGGGAAAAGGCAGGTTTTATAAACAGGCTCCACCAACTTAGTATTTTCTTTCCACTCTTTAAAATGTTTTCTCTGGACTGTTTACCAGAGATTTTCCTATCTGTTGGCAAGTGCTGTTATATCCAGAGTCTTGTCTGAAATGGAAGGAGGAGGGAGGAAAGAGAAAAAACCCACCTGCATCAAGTGTATGAATCGGCTCTGCATGCGGCTTAGTGCGACTGCCTCTGGATAAGGGAATATCTGGGTCAATTTGTTCAGTAACAACTTTGTATTGTAGTTTATTCATCCCAGCAAAAAGGGAACGGTAATATTTACATCATAGGCCATTTTGCAAGCAGAGCTGCTGTGAGCTGCTTGGAGACCTGTGGTGAAAGACTCCGCTCRGAGATGTGCTGTTGGTGCTGGTTTGGAAATGGGGCCCTAAAGCTGTATGTTCTGGTGTYGGTGGGAACCTCCCCTTCCTTTCGTGGGGCTGCAATGCCAGAGAGCCCTCAGCTTGCTGCCCCYGTGAAAGAGGCGCTTGAAATGTACGGGAGCTTCTAATTCAGCCAATCTGGAATATTTTGCTATTTATTTATATGTGAAATTTGCCTCCTTAACTCATCTGTGTGGGGGGAAAACTGGAAATCTATGTATTCATAATGTTTTAATATGTTGTATAACATGCCCTTATCTGTCTGGGAAAAAGAGAAAGATGAGCTTCATTCACACAGTCATTAGGATGATTTGATGATCCTAAATCMTTAAAATCCTTAATCTAATATTATCCTGACTAAACAAACATACCAACCAATCAAAAACCAAAACAGTACAGATAAAAACTGAAAAGTTTCAGCTAAATTGTAATGCTGGTAGTAACATATGGTGGCTGGAATGGAAGATCTATTAGAGCACCAGGGAAGAACACAGATATTTTGAATATTATGAATAAGTATATTGGAAAAAAACCTGACCATTCAGTCAAGACTGTGTTGTGATGAACTTAGAAATACAACTAACCAATCCTTCATCACTAAAGGAAATTTTGACAATTTTAACGAGCATAGATTTTGTATATGTATACTTAGAAGCTCATTAAATGCTTGTGAATCAATCACTGTGAGGAACATAATGATGCCAAGGAGAAACAGTCAATATACTCTTTAGTGGGAAAACAAAACAGCTTTCTAAAGCACCAGAGAGTTGGTAAATGCCCAACTGGGAAGGATGAATATGTGAAAGTAAAAGTGAGTAAGAGGATGGTTAATGATTACTCAAAACCCATCATTCATGGTGATTTATGCAGGGCTGCCACTAACTGTTAGTGTCTGACSGTTCCTTCTGTGGAAGCTGCGGTGCCTTGGCTCACGAGGTACCTCTGTGCTGAGGCGGAGGCCRCTGATGTGTCACTTGTCTCTGAGCTGTCACATCGCTTGTGCCCGGCTCACAACCTGCACCTTAGCTTGTGCTGYGCTAAGTGTCCTCGGCTTCCCACTAGCTGTGAAATAGTGAGGTCTGGCTTTTCGGGAAGAGAAAGTTAGGGCCTYTATTATTGCTAAGTGCCGTCCTATCTGTGAACAGAACAAGTAARCACGACTGAAGTGTATGTTGAACCAGGCACCCTTCGAGATGGGCTGTTCTTGCCTGGTGCTGCCACGATCTTAGTTTTCATAACTCAGTAAAACGAAGGGGAGGAACCACCAAGAGAAACACTGCCCTCAGCTGCAGCAGTGTTAATTCAGAATAACTGACTCCTTCTGTGCTAGGTGCAGCACTTGGAGCAAGCAATCTAAATTGTCAGGAGTCATATCAGTTCCATTCATTCCATGAGACTTATTTTGGATTTAAGTTTTCAATGGGTCATTTGTTTCTTTATTGACGCTAATACAAGATGGCAGTGAATGTGTGTGCTATTTTTTGCATATATTTCATCTGTATGCCTTTCCTGTGTGCCATTTTTGTAACAATTTGTGTAAACACTCATAAAAGTCTACATAAAGTAGACAGGACAATCATAGCATGAAGAAAAAAGTCACCTCTATGCAGAGATAATGCAACTTCTTTACGTGTAATTAATGTAGTGTCTAGGGGGACTAGCTGCAGTTTGGTGTGGAATCATTATACCCCGTGACCTTCCGAGCTCACTATCATTTACTGTTCAATTTGCAGCTAGAAGCTTTTTCTCTCTCCAGTTTTACTTCCACCTCCCCGAGATGTGTGCGTGCTGGCAGCAGCATCGACACTGCAGGTGTTGAGAGGGGGATGCAGAAACCTGTAAGARTCAAATAACCTCCTGCGTGTGTGATGGATGGTAGCTCTTTAGGATTAGTCTTAAGCATTGTTTGAGTCAGTTTGGTATATAGTAGCTCTGAAAAAAAAAAATCCTTATTGCTGAGGAGCTTACTTCCCCCTCTATAAGCAGCTGGGATCCGTATTATTGATGGTGAGAGTTACTCATACAGCACAAGGAGGAAAGAAYGGGAGAGAAGTCATTTTTCTCCCACAGCAGCCTGTCCCCTCACCTGTGTCAGGGGAGGGAACGCGCACCTCAGGGAAGCTGCTTTCTCGGGTTATTTGCAGCTCAAAGGTCTCTGAAATGTCTCTTGAGTATTTTGACAGCATGGCAGTGCAGACCAGGGGACCTCCTCCTCCGGTGCTCCGGCTAACACGGGGGCTGCTCCAAAGGAGAGTGAGGGGCTCTGCCCCCCAGAATGGCAGCTACTGCACTAATACCCCAGTCAGAGGAACAGAGCTGCCTCTGAAAAATGGAGAACAAAACAAAACGCAAAGCAAAACAACCCTGAAATCCAGAAGGCTCTTGATAGATCAAAAATGTCTGACAAATATAAATGGATACTCAGCCCTTGTTTCCAGCCTTCAAAAGAAGGGCTTGCAAAGACTGGTGCTGGCAGCATAATAKCTTAAGAGAGGTGGTGATCAGGAAGGGCCCCAAATGCAAAACAAACAAGCATTTTAATTCAATCTATCAAAATGAATTAGGAAACAAGATTAAAAAAAAATCACCCACACACAATCAGATAAAGCATGAGCTTGTTAGTGGTAATTCCTGTTGTGTTATTTTTTTTGTGACAAACTGAGTCACAGTTCTTTGCTGTGCAGCGGATGGGCTGCTCTGTAGAATCTGTGTGTGCTTTCTATTCACCTATGGATCTCGTGTAGTGAATTCCTGACAGGGAATTGGTGCTGCATTGGCCCTGGGCTTCCCACCCACTCTGGCACACGGATATTTGCCACAGCTCCCTAGATGCATTTCCAAGTTCCTTGACTCRCTCTTTTTACTGCCACGTGCCCTCTGGAGCTGTGGCTTGGCACTGCTCTAATGTGAGTGTAGCCTTCAGATTTCAAAACCCTTGCATGTAGAGGCAGGATATTGTGTCCTCTGGGAAGAATGGTCTGTGGTCTGGTCCCGGTGTGCTAAGTCTAAGCTGAAAGACTTATTTTAGACATGGCAATGGGAAGAAAACATTTTCCTCCTGTTGTTATCAGAATAGATAATAGCTTGCCTC
Organism: Nothoprocta perdicaria; assembly: GCF_003342845.1. Taxonomy (NCBI): domain Eukaryota; kingdom Metazoa; phylum Chordata; class Aves; order Tinamiformes; family Tinamidae; genus Nothoprocta; species Nothoprocta perdicaria. The sequence goes on from NW_020455477.1 coordinate 4,853,635, forward strand.
CTGTGTATGAAGATGGATATATAGCAAAGACTCAGAAAACAATCTGAGATGTGCTGCTGCTTTTGTGTCGGTGTCTTTAGGCTTAGGAAGCAAGATCAAGCCCTCCTAGGAGGGAAACCAGCAAAACCCACTATCATAAATAGAAACGTGGTTGGCTTGTTGAATCTGCAGTTACACAGCTTAACTAGAACACCCGGAGATGTGGATGTAGCTATTGCCAAATACCAAGTTAAAATTGAAATGCAGTTTTCAGGGGTCCTTTACAGTCATGGAAATATTAGTAAAGATGCATAAACTGGTAAGAAGAGCAGAGCTACTATTTCATACTGCTAGGAATGACCCACAGTTGTTAAAACAAATCTCTGGGTTCCTGATCACCTGCCTATGGATGCTCCAACCAACCTGGGCTGGGGAGAGAAGCGCCAAAGGGGCAGATACTGAATCCCTGCAATTCAGAGATGGTTGGGGAGATATTTCATTTCTGCCTTCCTTCCTGGAGTGACATGATAAGTTAGGTGTCCTTGTGCCCTGCCTAACTCGCGGAGACAGCAGTGAACTCGACCGAAAACSTCAGCTGCCAGGTGAGTTATGGGCCGTTTTTTTTTTTAAATAATAGTCTAGTGCCTAAGGGCACTGATCTGGGAAGTGAAAGATTGGGATTTTTGGTTCCCCTCGGCCCAAGAGGGTTTGAATCCACTGTTTCTATTTCCTAGGAGAATATCCTAGCAGCAAAACAGAGGGCAGTCTGGGGTGAGGACATGCCTTCGGTGAGAACCCTGCTGCTGAGGCTGTGTGTTATGCAGCTGAGAGCAAAGTTGGGAGAAAAGACAGTTGCAAAATATTTATATACTTGATAGGAACTACGTATGTATGTACATATGCATATTTTTCCCATGTCTTTTTTCTTCTTGACTCTTACTATTTCAAAAATATTTTTGGAATAAATATTGTAGGTAAGAAAATGTGAAATCTGTATGTTGATGTTTCTTCTTTAAATCTGTATAGCAACCTGTGGAACAATCAGATCCAGAGCTGCTTTATCTGCATTTTTATGGATCATTAACAAACAGCCTTTTCTACACAGCATGAGGTATTTATCTCTAGTTTAGTTAGCAGGAACAATCCTTACAGACCTATCACATCTTCATTCCTTCCAGTTCTGCCCTGAAGTTGGCCATGATGCAAAATAGCAATGGCAGTTTAACTATCTATTAGAATACTGAATATATTTTAAAATCAGAGTTTTAATTAAATCTGAGCAAACCTGAAATGCTGTCATTTGTGCAGGAAGTGTGATCATATTTTTTTGCTTTTGAAACTTACGGATGTCTGCAATACATGAAAAGCACTTTGAGTGCTTGCATTATTGCATATTTCATTATAATGTAATTCTATATTAGATATTCTATTTATGCACAATCCTAAAATAGGCTGTGCTATGTAGCAATGCAAATTTCAGTGAATAATCCACAAAGAATTTCAAAACCTGAACCAGTAGTGACATGCACTACTATCTTTAATGAAGGACCAACCTTTGAATAAATCATGTTGTGCTTTTTGATGACTAACAACCCTTTCTGTGTTTCCCTTTAGAGAAGGATCTATCACTTCTTAAACATATTGGAAATACTAGGTTTTACTATTACTGTTTAAAATTCCCTGAGCTGGTTTTAGCTGCCTGTTCACAGCTAACGTGTAAATGAGCTTTGTGTCCTCTGAGGCTCTGCTCCTGCTTCCCTTGATGGTTGGAGGCAGCAGCTCTCTCCTGGCCAAGGCTCTGCAGGGTTGTGCAATGGTTGAGGATTTTCCCACTGGACCGTTTTCTTGGAGAAGTCAGTTGAATGGGGGGATTTTTTTCCCCATCATTTGGGGGAAGAGTAGACACGAAGAGGGATGTGTTTTTGCTAGCGTAAGGGGACTTGTAAGAGGCTGAAGCCCAAGGCAGGTCTGACGAAGGGCTCAGGTTTTACTCATTGCAGCTTCTCCTGTATTGCCATACAGTGGGACTAAGACTCTGTTGAATTCAATGTACCTGCACTGGTGCAAGAGCCAATGTTCAAGTCACCCCTGAATTTAGACCGCAGGTCTGTACTGATGTACCAATTACAGCACAAAATAAGGAAGGAACCTCTTGAACTCATCACAGGTGTTGCAAAGCAACAGGGGACCATCTAGCCTTTTAAATAGCTAGGACTGAACTCCAGTCTCGGGAAAGTCTGTACAATGGTGATGGAATAAAAGATCCAGCAATAAGAATTTACTGTTGCTTAAAATTTCAAGATGTCTCAATTTTAGTAGGCTTACCAACATCCCTATTTTTARAAATAAAGAAAACTGTTTCAGTTTTAACAGATTTTCTCCACTTCTACTTCTAAAWTTAAATATTTAAGTACCATAATGTGGCAGGGAATCAGTTCAGAAAATCACCAGGATGCTTTTAATAGATTGAATAAAGCAGCCCCTATAAATTTCTAATGAACATATTAGCAAAACAYTCAAAGTCCATCAGCACTACCTAAAGTCTTTAAAGAATGTGACAGATTTTCCTGTTCATAGTACAACTGTCCCTCCCAGCCCATCTTYCCAGGGAAGACCAAAAAGATTCTGGCAAAGCTGTCTGTTTGGCTGCATTAATAATATATCCTTTACAATGAAGTACCTGAGTGTGTGCTGTGTGGCCACCTCCTCTACTGCTACTGAGCTTTAGGAAGGGCTCCCGCTTCTGAAAGCGGACAGACCAAAGTCCATGAACATTAGTTTTGCTGTCCCATTCTGTCACAGAGGACCAAACTCTCCAAGTTGTGGTATATTCCCATCTCCTGAGATTACAAATAGGTCCTCTGAGGCCGACAGGTTTTACGGTTATCAGCTCTGASTGGTGCATCTGGGTCTGTGATGGGGACTGTGGACTATTTTCTTTATCCCTTAGGTCAAGCTGGACTCGGTTTATGCCAGACAGCTATCTAAAGTTCTAAAAATACTATTTCCAAAATGCCTTCATCTCTTGTGCCTGCAGGAGAAAATTGTATAAATCTGAACACTGCATTTACTCTAAGTAACTAGGCAGATCACTACACACAGATAAGGTAATGATGATAATTTTTGTCAAATGGCTTTCTCCAGGAAGCCTGGGAATGTGTTCAGCTGGAAGGAATGATGACAGCTTTCCAGAAAACCTGCTAGAGTGACTTTAAAGAAATCATGAGATGATATGAGTTCTAGGTCTATACTGAAAGTGAGACTGTATGAAAAATAAAACAGTATGGTCTTGATTCTCAGAAGTGCTCTGCTCAATTTTTGAAATCAAAATTAAGAGGCTGTGCTCCTTGGGGCACTGAACTTCCCTCCCACTTGAAGCTCTTGGTGTAGCACAAGGTGGAAGGCAGCCTGTCTCTYCCCTCTTCTGCATCCTCTTAGAATAGTTAGTTAGCTCATAAGATGTGCCTCATGCAAGCTTGAGTAAATTAGTAGATTTTAATTAGAAAATGCTAAATGAGAACTTTCACCCCTGTGATTTATCCTCTCCACCTTCTCTTGTCATCCTCTTGAGAAGAAGTGCTGAATTGAGAACTGGTACTAAGATTAGTTAATTTGCATTATATTTGAATGCATGMTGTTCCATGTGTTATGGTGAATCAGGCGCATTTTTCAATATCAAAAATAGCAAACAGCTCTTGACTTTCTCAGCTGTCGAACTGCATTATTTTGAATCACTGATTACCAAAGTATTCTTAAAATTAGAGCCAAACTTCTTTTTCTGACACGTTTACAGTGTCGCCTTAGTCTTATAGGTGGTTCTGTGTTTGCAAGCGCTGAAGAAGTWGTTTTAATTACAATTATCATAGTTAATATAAGCTGAGTGCCTTTTCTAGAGCAACCACTTAGAAATAAGAGGCAACTGAATATACAGGCAAAGTTTCCAAGCGATGAAGGTTTGAGGGGCAGAGGTGTCAAGGGGGCTGATCCAAACCCCAGTGAAGTCAGTGGAATGACTCAAAATGYGTCCTGAGGTTTTGCGTCTAAGTGTTGGCTTTCCATAAAAGAGTTCAATTCAACAATACTCTCTAATGTATATGGAAAATCATTAACGTGCTCTTTGGTTTTCCTGCTAACTCTAATCATATTGAATTCCTTTACAGTGTCATGGCTTTTATAGCAAATCCACTGTAATTCAGCATTATGTAAAGATTCTTACTAGGCATCAGGAACAATTTCTTATGTAGTGTTGTAATTATGAGGATCTTGTTGTGGCAATTGGTGCTATAAAAAAAGTGCCATTTACACATGGCATTTGATATGCAGCCTGTGCTGCATGCAAGCTGAAGCATTCGGATACWTTTGCTAAGTGACTGGAAAGGCAATGGAGAAGAAACACATGCAGAAGAACATCTGAAAACTCTTGAGCTGTAAAATCAGTTTTTGCACATACAATGCTGTGAATGAAATAATGAGAGACTTGAAAGGAGGTTCTAAGATYGCTTGATTAAGCCTCTGCTATGAGCTTCGGGTGCTGCTGTATGGTGCTTGGGTCTCCTGGGTGCTGTTAAGCAGTGTCAGCCAACAAACTGTAATTCCTTGCATGACTGCAGGAATACAGGCCTGGGCTGCTGCTGTTCCGCACGTTCAGGCTGCAGCGTGCCCCAAGACTCAATGGGGAAAGGGAGGGAAAACTAAAGCAAAATAAACAAGTGGCACGTGGAATAATAATCAGCGGAAACGAGCACTAAGGTAGCCTGAGCTGTGAGGTAGTGGAGSTCAGTGAGCTGTGACTGCAGTTACCTCACTGGGCTTTGCATCAAAACCTTCAGAGCCGTAGTACGACTTGATGGGGACTGTAACAGCTGAACAGGTAGAAACGAGCTGCAGAACTGGAAAGATTTTTTTTATAACATGCAAAGAGTTTTAAATATAGTAATTTTTCTACTAGTATTTTTTCCCTTGCAAGAACAYTTAGAACTTGAATATTAGCTATTAATATAACAGCTCTGTATAAAATAGGCTGGTAAGAGAGGAATCTAGTGAGTCTCTATTCAGCCCTGTTAATACATGTCCTGAATTTCTCTCATGCTAAAGTATAAATCCTAATGCTGTCTAGATTTAACATGCTACAGTAAATGGTGGTTTAATACAGGTGTAAAATGCATTAGGGGATAAACAGAAGTGGTTTTGTGAGCTGGATCCCCCTGACCGAGGCCTGGGTTCCTCCCCTTGCTGYGATCTGGTACCAGGTGCTTGTGCTAAGGTGCTTGGTGGGACTCGAGCGTCCCCCGGGTGCTGATGGGTTTCAGCCACAGCCCTCAGGAACAGAGGGTGCAGAGTTTCCAGTTTTACTTCTTTTTCTTTTTTTTTTTTTCTGTTTCCTCAGCTTCCTGACCTACTTGGTGGTCTGCCAGACCCCATGCTTGAAGGCTTGGAAACATTGCCCCTTTTTTTTTTTTTGACTTCTTAAGTTTTGGAATAACCTTTTGGAAAACTAAAAATGCTTTATTTCTGCTATGTACATTTTTATTTTTACATTTTAGAATGCCATGTGGGATGAGGAGTCTTGTTTCTAGCTACTGCTGATTTTAATAAATATTTTTTTTGTGAAGGAAGATGTTATAGTTGCTATAAAGCCCTGTGCATTTATAACTGAGGCCGGGGAYAATCTGTGAAGCATTTTCTATCTTCAGATGTGGTCCTTGCTATCAAACCCCAGAACAGGGCACGGTGTGTGAGGCTGGACGGGCAAGGCGGGTAGGTACCAAGGGTGGTGGTTTTACTGATCTGCCTAGAATCAGCGGCAGCCCAGAGCCTGCCCTGGCCGCTGTGCAGAACTCCCRCAGAAATCCCTGGTGGTTCCCCCAAAGCACTCGGAGCAGACCCTGTCTCCARAGGATCACCACCAGGATTGGGTAACACCCCACAAAGAGCTTGGGTAGACTTCACCATGAATCTCTCTTCATGCTAAAGCACTTCCCTAGCTCAGACTGCAGTAGCAGGGACAYGCTTCCCTTCCCCACTCGGCCCAGGCCTGCACTGCCTGCTCATTGTTTTAAACATTGACTTTTTTTTTTTTGAAATCCCATAGACTTTTCCAACAAGTCCTTTTATTTCTTCCTTTAAAGGTAAAATCACAGCATACTGCTATGAAGGCTTTWGGGAAATAGAGGAATTTTGATATGATGGCCCTACTGTCAGGAAAGCAAAAGACTTTGGCAAAATTATCTTCTTCCAAAATGATTTAGATTTTATATTGTTTTGTATAGAGGATAAAATGAAAAAAAACTTGATCATTCCATTTTCCCTTGTTAGTATTTTTCCCTCCCTTTTTGATATTTGGTAAGTTCTTGCAATATAAAGAGACATTTCTGCAGTACTGTGACTGTCACAGGTCTAAATAGCTTAAAAAAATTAAAYGTTACCTCCTTAAGATTGACTTTTATTCTGTTCATAGAAATGCATATGGCAATGTACTTGTAATACACTTCTTTAGTTGCTGGGAACTTCTTTGTCTCTCTATATATTTATAAAATGCGTATATAGTAAGTACTGCCATAGCAAATAGAAGACATGCTCTGTGATGGTAACTTTACCATCACAGGGTCCTGCATTAGCACATAATAAAGTTCTTACAAGCTTACAAAGTTTTCTTCTAGATGTTGCATATTTATTTCTTTCGCGGTTTAGTTTTCAATTGCCTGCTACAGAGTGCAATAGCTTTTCTTATTTTCTATACATTTGCTGTGCTTTGTGGGGAGAAAAAAAGAAATGCCTTGCAAGATTTTTTTTTTCTAAACCTTATTTTTTAGCTTTGAAGTAAATCATAGTTTGTATGGTAAAGATTTTTCTTCTCTGTCCAGCTAATCTAGTGTACACTTCAGTCTTTGGTTTTGAATGGGTATGCTAAATATGGGCAGTTTGTCTAATGAAACTGGTCATGTTTTATTATTAGTTGCACTATGAGCGATGTGTTATAACTGGTGTATTTTGACTGTGTTCTGAATGGCATGTTAGGGCAGAAGGCCATTGCACCAATGCCTCAGCATAAGYGGGAAGGAATCATATTATCCTAGGAATTTCACCTTTGATGAAAGCATTCCAGGCGGCTATCAGAACTTTTCAGCAATTTCTATTACTTTCTGTTAGTGTTAGGATGGTGACTTAAGGGAAGAAAGATGTCATCAAGATCACAGATCCCGTATGACACTGCTCTTAAATATTGGATTTGGATCTGCAGAAATCTTAGCCAAATCCCTGGCAGTYGTGACACCCAAGTGTGCCTCACCGTGTCAGTTGGCTTCCAGAGGCGAGAGGAGAGCCTTGCCCTGCGTATCCTGCATGGATGCCTCTCCGTGCCTGAGTTTTGAAGCAAGGTTAGACCGGGCTTTTCCCACTGCGAGGGGCTGCTGCTCAGGAATCTGCAGATAGGCTGAGCTTAATAGAAAATGTTTAGGTAATTGCAGAAGGATAAGGACGCAGAGACATGGTTCCTCTGTGTACAAGGAGGGAATGAATCCCCAAACATTAATAATAAATCCTAATAATGGGGATCTGAGGATTGGGAAGAGGAGACTGTCTACAAAAACACCTGTGCTACATGAATACATGCATTCTTTCTGTGATTATAATGCCACATCATTTATCATTTACTTATCCTTCTTAGTGTGCTGGGACTTTGTACATGTATCGAACAAGAATAAGCAGGGCTTAAGTGGAGTTGGTGGTGTTTTGTTGTGATAAAAATATCAAGGAACTATCACTAGTAATTTTTGCATGACTATTGCAATACAAAGATGAAAAGGAACAGCCACCAAATGCAAAGCAATCAGGGTTGTATTTTTTGTTAAACCATCCGCTATCATCTCATAGACATTATCCTGATGAGAATAAAATGCTATTATTGGCCTCTGCAGTGCAAACAGCAAAAAAGTTCTATGATTTTAGGCCTGCTTTCTGAGCAATAATCTTCCCTTGATTCTCTAACAGGGCACACACTGTCTTATTAGGRAATCTTAAGTTCTGACTCGGTCTGATGAAATAAATATAAAATCTAAAGTAAATCTTGTCTATTCCCAGCTATCRTGCTGATGACAGTATTTAAATGAGTGCTTAAATGAGTATTTAAAGGAGTATTTAAATAGTGCTATCTACTCTGCAAGTAAAACACTTCATATTAGCTTTTATTCACAGTTATTATTTAATTTCATGTTTTAATAATGTTCTCACTTGTTAAAATATATGAATGACAAACAGGCTTACAAAAAATTGACAGGAGAACTTTACTAACGAAAATGCTTTTACTTGCATATTCAATGTGGAACTCTTCAAAAACTGTTTATCCAGGTTTCTGCCTGGAATAACTCAAGTTACTTATTATTCTGGTGAATCATTAGCCATGTTTATTATGTTAATCTGTAGGGTTTGTGACCTTGGAAAGGGTCATGAAATGGCACCAAATCAGATAGAGTGATTACCTGTGCCAAAATAGAACTGAATTTTCTGTGATCACATGTTTGCAAATGTGTTTTTGAATGAGATTTCAACCAAGTTTGGGGTATTGGCAATTCCTGCTAAGAGTAAAGTAAATCTGGGGACTCTGTCCTACTGCAATTTGCAGAAAGCTTTATGATGGAGTTAGCTGTTCTTGCTTCACATTCTTGATTTCAACTCCAGTTTGCTTGTTAGGCTTTGTTTTTCCTCTTAGCTCTTACTGTGGCTAGTTTATAAATTCTGCCAAGTGGGTTCCTATTTCCTAGGAGTGACTCTGTGCTGTGATGTTGGATTTTCCTGCCAGCCAGTTCCACGCTCCTGTTTCCCTGTGTCCCTGCCTTGGCCAAAGCTGCATTACCCAACCCTGCTTTGCTCCCTAATGAGTCTGTGGTCTCCTGAGACTGGACTGTCTCTTCTCTATTTGWAAACAGTCTTGGTCCAAAACTAGGACACAGCACACTGTTTTGCTGTTCTTACTGAAGTGCTAAAGATATTAAGAAAATTAGTAATCAGGAAACCTTTCATTTATTAGCAGATAAAAGAAACAGCAGTTCACACACATTCCTACTGCCTCTTCCCATCGCTTTTCAAAGAAGTCTATCTTGGATAAAACAGTGGCAAGCCCCGCCATAAGGAAAGTTCAGCTGAACACGAGATGGTGACTCTCTGATTCAGTTCACCGTACCCTAGAAGACACTTTTGCTTTCAGTAACTTTCCCATTTTTCTCCCAGGCACAGGGTAGCACTTATCTTACCTCACAGCCAGTCATTATTTCCATTTTATCCATCTACAAAGCAAAGGAAAAATAAAATGATCGGTGCCCTGAGAAGTTGAGGAGGACAAACTTTTGAGGTCTTTACAAGTGATGCAATTCCTTTGGGCTGATGGAGCCCAGGTAAATGGAAAGGCCGCATACGAGGGTTTTTTCAGCTGTAAGGAGTGCAGCCAAATGGGTGCTGGCACCCAGGCAGGAATGGAAATGCTTTTAGATGGCTCTTTAGGCAGAGCTGGTTGACTCTGTCTCAGACTCCTGCTTTAAAGAACATGAACTGTGGCAATTCAGTGCTTATGAAGTAGTAAAAAGAAACTTACCTTGTGTGTGAGGCCTTTGTCCCTCTTCTTCCTTCCCTTCTTGTGTTCTGCTCTCAACCTGGGGTGCGTTTTCCTGTTGCAGCAGCCCTGGTTTCCCAACACGCTTGGGCGTGTGGGACCCGGCAGCCCATGAGATGCGTGTCCTGCAGTGCCAGGCAGGATTCTCCATGGGATGGGAGGTATTTACGGAGGGAAACATCCGGGCATACACTTTATGCTCTCACTCTTTTTTTCCCCCCTCTTCAGATCCAATTATTTTTGTGTTTTTAGTGCAGCAATATCAAACACTACTTTCAATGTGCAGCTTTAGCAGCAGGGAGGACAGTGTATTCACCTTCCTGAATGATGCTACAGAACAGCCAGGACAACAAAACTGGCCCCATGGGAGGAAGTGAGAATTACGTAAAGAGAGAGAGACAGAGAGAGAGGGGAGAAAAAAAAAAAAAAGAAAGTGAACAAAAAGCCTTGCACAAATTTGTGTTAAACCAAAATTGATTGAAGTTTGATCCAAAGCAGGTGGAAAAAATGGAGGAAGGTTATTTGCAGCCTTATACCGTTTATTTTTACCTTAATTTTTTAGACTAGGTTGTGGCTGGGAATACGGACTTAGGTCAAGGAGAAAGAAATCTCTTGCAGTGCTAGGCAGGAACCGCCGACTCAGGGCAGGGCAGGCAGAAGCCAGTGGCAGCCTCGGGCATGCAGCCTGTCTGCAGTAAGGGGCAAGGCAGGCTTGGAGCTGAGGAGAGTTAAAAGCAAAGGCTGCTACCTGGGAGTCCAGYTTTAACTTTCTTGTGAGAGGCATCTGTAATAGGACAACTTTGCTCACTGTTTTTAGCTGTGCCCTTCTGCACAGGTGACTTTGCTCTTGCAGCAAATAATTCTTTACAGTCTGTGTAATGCTGATTTATTCGATCTGTTGTTTTTTCTTTAATTTTAGAAATGTTTTTTCATTTTTCTCTCACTTCTCCACTAGCTTTTAGTAGTTCATGACAGCTTTGAATGGTAAAGTGCTATTAAGTGTGAAAATAAAGATGCTGATATAGATTCACTGGCATTTACGCTCTTACAAATACCATGCATTTTATTCTGCATATTAATAGCTTAAATTATTGAAATGAACATCCAAGAGGATACCTCCAAGTACTCAAGTGATCTCTTCAAAGTAGTTGTTCCAATATTAACATTTCTTAGCATTGATTTTGGAGAACAGTATGTTATGCTCAGTGTCAATGCTTGGCTCAGAGATTCATCTAAATAAAAGGACCCTACTGGGTCCAGCTGGTGTTGGAGGAGGCTCCTGCTGTTCACTTCAGTTCAAGAATAAAAGTTGATTCTCCAAATCCATTTCATTCTTTTGATACAGCCCCGCTCTACCATGGTGGCTGCCTTTGCCCAAGACTACTGAATTAAATGGAAGTCRTTCAGAATGACTGCAAAAAAGCAACACAACCCTTTGATTTCGTCAGTGATATTTCCTCCCTCTTGTTTTCCCTCAGTGAAATTAATGGACAAAGAGATGTTAGTGCCATAAGAGTGGGTAGCATTGTGCTAATGCCTAAGAGCAAATGTCAAACTGCAGAAACGTCAGTCATGCATGGTTGCGAAGTGTAGATACCAGAGAGATGATTATTTTTGATAACTTTTCTTTGAAAACTTTATCATAAGCTGGAATACAATCCTGTATAAATACTGCACTCCATGGTGATATCTTGTTTTATCTTTAGAAGCAGAGCTTTGTAGCCTTGYGCAGTCAAGGGCACAGGCATGAGGAAGAGCTGCTCCCAAAAAAGAATGTAGAATGCATTTCAGAAATGGTCATACTGAAGAAAAGCTCAGAGCTGAGAGTCCCAGCACTAGGGAGCCATCATTCTCTCCAAGGATTTAGACATACATTTTCAGAATTAGTAAAATGTAGGAATATTATTTAGAATGAAAATATATTTTAGTAGAATAACAGGGCTCTAGTCTTTGAAAATCTGAGTTCAAAAGAAAGATTACCACTTAACTAGCAGCGAGATTGATACTTAAGAATAAACTTACTTAAGAATAAATTTTAATTCCAAGAATCTTTAAAAAAAAATACTTAAAATATTTTGTTGAAGTACAAAAACTTTGGAAGCTGGACRTAAGAAAGCAGCAGGGACCCAGATTCAAGGTCTCCGCTATGCGAATAACCTTGGAGGAGACAGCAGCAAAGACGACCTTAGTTTTTGCTCCTTGTGAATTTTATAGCCCTTTCATTTTGCGTGTGCTGCTGTCAGACTTTTGTATTGACTTTCCTCTCTCTTCTGCCTCTATTTCTTGTTTTCCAGACCTGTCCTTGTTGTCTCTTCAGTTTTTGACTCACCTCTGCCCTGTTCTTGCCATTCCTGTCCACGTTTTTGCATGCGTGCTCCTCTCTTTTCAGAGCACATTGTTTTTCCCTTGTTCCTCTCTCCTTTCTGAGTTATTGTTCTGTTTCTAAGATATACTACAAGCATAAGCTGTTTCTCTGTTCTTTCTGAAGAAGTGGGGATRGTGGTAGCTAAAGTCAGTATTGCTGGTGCTTGTCATTAATTTTTAAACATATTTCYTCTTTTCTACTGCATGCACGTACTATTTCTAAGTATCCTTGAATTATCTTAGGGAAAAAATAATTCTAATTGCTTTTTGGCCCTTACAACTGCTCTGGTAGATAAATTAGGGCAGTTCATTCATTTTTAACTGAAAAGATGTTTTTTCCATCAAAGTCTTTTTGAAGGATAACTTTGCTTGAACTCCCCTAGGAAGCTGTATTCCCAAAGAGTTGCATTTTATCAGCTGAAATATTATTTCATCCAAGTTTGCTGCAGCTCACATCAGAAAAAAATATAGATGTAGCCTGAACATTAATCTCGGCTCAACAGTGGAAGATAAGGGAACAATAGTCGTGCCTGGGGATACTGGAGGCGGCTGGGGGAGCTTTGCCTGTTGTGTTCCCAAGCCAGGGTGCATGGAAATTAGCAGGACTGTGGGAGGCAGCCGAGGTGCCGCCGCAGCAGGAATGTGGATGGGGTACAGAAGTTCAGGAGAGTGGGGAAAAGGAAGTGCGAGCTCCAGGGAAGCCCTGGGAGCTTCGTGTTCACACTGGGAGCCCCTTTCTCTGGCTGTTTGTTGGGGTGTGGGTGACCAAATGGCAGCAGCCTTTACCCTGCAGCATGTGGAGCTGCCTGTCCCCTGCCCAGTCAGCCACTCTGGAGCCAACAGTGTCCATAGCTAATTAATAATTGGCTTAATCTTATCCTGAAATTCAAATGGGCTCCAGAGGGCAGCAATTTTTGTCTCTGTTCACTCTTCCCCTGTAGCCTCGCTCAGGAAGGTCCTGCTGGGCTCGCCTGCTGCTGCAAAACACCTCTCCGTTTCCTAATTTCTTCCCCTTTAAAGGCTGTAAATGAAATGAATGTGCTTAGGTTTGCAGTTTAAAGTACAATCACGTTTGGGTTCTTAAACATTTTGAAGGTGTCTTGTAACAGAAAAGGATACTTGTGGTCAAAGCCATACCAAATTCTGAACAGCCACGCGCTCTCTGCTTTGGTTGTATTTTTATCCAGGTTGGATGCTCTCTGCAAAATAAGCAAGTGCATAAAATAGAAAGTGTTTTTAAAACAAAGTAAAGTTTCAATATCAAGAATAGATGTCAAACCAAATGATAATTAACTTTTTTTAATGTAAAAAGCCTTTTAGGCCAAGGAATATGATTTCTGTGCATCAATTCATGAGCAGATTGGCTCATGTAGTGCATTTCTTATTGCTATATACTCATTGGAAGGCTTCAACATTTACTTTTAATTATTAAATAATTGGTATTAATTATTCCAATTTTATTAAGCAGCTGCAAAACACTACATTTTGAGATCAATAAAATGATATTTCAATATAATTGCTATTGTGGGATTACTTCAGTTTACTCTTTTCAGCTCAGATGCTATTTGTGTACAACTAGCAAAATGTCATTCCCAAAGCGGTCATGACAGTCTAATCATGACAACTTTCCTTTCTCCTTTCCATGGTGAATATGGCAACTCTGGGAAGCAGGAGGTAGTCTTAAGAACTGATATATGCTGCCTCAAAACACTGTCCTACATTCTACAAATTAATTCTGGGAAGCTCTGTACAGATATATGGGCCGTCCTTTCACTCAAGGTCATAATTTGGGATAGTACCTTAGTAACAGTCCTCTGTGCAAAGGCAGCTGCTTTGGTTGTGTGCTGGGCATTGCATCAATATGAGCAGAAGAATTAATGGCAGGATGGGATTAGGAATGGGAATGCCAGGTCCCTAAAGGATATTCCAGTAGTGCCCTGATGCTGTTTTGCTGCAAGTTAGATTATGCTTTAATGGAAATGCTTTTCCTAATGCAATTTCAAGGCAACTCTTCTGATCATTTTTATATTTCAATCTGATATGTTCAAAACTTCATTTCTTATTGTACATCAACATGCATGTAGATTAATGTTAACAGTCTGTGCCTTAAAACTGTAAGGGCTAAATCCAGTACAAATAGTTCAAATATAACCTGTACATAGGAACTTTTACATTGATTTAATGTTATGTTGTATGGCAGTGTTGACTAGAGAGTGAAATCATGACTGATCTTGGTATTGCCCAGTGCTGGTCACAGGGTATTTAAAAATGCACCAAATAGGCTGAATATTATTCTTGAGAGTTGATTCCTTGTGATGATTGAGTGTTTCAGGGTCATGTCTGGCAACTGCAACAGCAGGAATAGATGGTGCTAATCCTACACAGAGCAGCAGCAAACTCCTCCGAGCCCCTGATACCCAACTGTGTGTTGGTAAGATAAGTGGAGACTGAGGACAGTGTTAAAGCGTTTAAGCTTACAATAAGTGCAATGGCAGGTAAGAGCTATGGCAGGTCTGTATTTTAAAAAGGTGTTTTGGGTGAGCTTCTTTAAGAAGACATAAAACAAATGGAAATCAAAGGAAAGCACTGAAATTAAGAGGAGGGTGTGGAGGAAGTTTGGACAGGGATAGAGATGAGAAAAATGAGCATGGAGCAAGACATGAGAGAGTAGGTGTCACCTTTGGGGGAAAACGTGTAAAAGTGAGATTAAAAACATGAAACTCTAGAAAACTGTGATTAAAAGCTTTACTTTGTAGTTACTTCAGCAAATTGGTGCTTGATGTGACAAAGCTGTATGAGATGCAAGCAACTGAGTCACTAAAGTCAGGAGGCATATAGTTTGGAAAATCATGGAAGGAAAGAGAAAATTCAAAGAAATAATCTGAAATAAGTTGAACAATAATGATGGGTACGGAGCTGAAACAAAGATTAGAGGGAAAACAGCAGAGGTCTGAGATAATAAAAGGCTGAGATGTCAAATAGAAGAAAAATCAGGAAATGAAAAAAGACCATGGTGGAAAAAGAAAATCAGAGCAAAAAAACAGCCTTCCAAAGTAAGGTTTGCTGYTATAAGTAAGGCTGTTTTAGACATGACAGGGCATGATATGTGTTATATTTATCTACCCCTAGCGTATTGTATTGCTGAGTTTTGTCAACAGAGCGAGGTGTTAATTCACAGGGTGCAGTTGGGATACTGGGTGTGTTTTTGATATTCATGAGTGTTTTTCATTTTTAATATAACAAGGAGAAAATGAGAAGCCTTTTGAATTCAGTAGATTTTATACTTTGAAAATAATTCACTATCTGCTGTTTAATAATTCATGAGTGCTGTCAAGTGGATATTTTATGAAATTATATAATTTTGAAATGCAATCAAGATTAAGTTGAGGTTAATACTAAGGTTTTGGACCATAGTCTTG
Source organism: Nothoprocta perdicaria (assembly GCF_003342845.1). NCBI lineage: Eukaryota > Metazoa > Chordata > Aves > Tinamiformes > Tinamidae > Nothoprocta > Nothoprocta perdicaria. The sequence continues at coordinate 4,869,001 of NW_020455477.1, forward strand.
GTGAGGTTGTGGACACGGACTTTGCATGAACTTTACCAAGATGCTTAAAAGGGTGATATTAGTGAAAATTCTGCCTAAAGGTATTTTTCACATGTTTTCAGGTGAATTGCCATAACTTATTTCCACATTTATCTCACTCTTGGGTTATTTTACTATTGGTTCCAGCAGTGCAGTCTGAAATAGCATTTTCAGCACAGGTGGCATTAGGCATTTTTTTGCCTTTTGCTTTTGCAACTTAGCTAATGTAACATTGATTTTTCTCTGCTTCTCTACTTTTGTTCCACCTGCTGTGCTGAAGGATGTGTTATGTCTCTGTATTGACTGTCTTATAGATTTCTGCTGTTGTTGCAGTYAGTGCTGCATTTGAAACAATTTCATACGTATATGACAAAAAAAGAGGAGAGTGGTGGATGAACAGCTGCAGCTTGTTAAATAACTCCTTTAGTTTAAAGTTTTCCACTTCGCTAGGTACTCGGGTTGTTATGTGGAAAACAAATTGTATTTCCAGGAAACTGACTYTACTAGAAGTTAAAATTTGAACATTTCAAATTTTACTCTTTAATCCAGGGAATTGAATGTTGTTCTGAAATGTCTCTTTTCCATAAATGCAGCATTTGGGAGATTATAAATGTTTGGATTTGTCATGGCACTGCTTCCTTTTGTGTATTTGACCTCTTTATTTTTATTTGATCTTATTTACAATCACTTCAAAATTCTATAACTTTTTTGCTATATATTTCTTATATGTCAGTTGGTGTGTATGTCTATACATATGTACATACACACATATGTAATTTCTTCTACCCCTTGTCCAATAAATAGTTACAAAGTGTTTTGCARCTTCCACCATTTTAACCTGCCTGTTTAATTTTAAGTATAATGTTATTTTTTAGGYGTGTGATTTGCCAACAATTTAATAGCTTTTAATTCAGTGTATATGTACCTGAAATTGTAACATACCTGGTGTGCAGCTTCTGCTTTCAGATCTTCATCCGGATCCACACCAACTCTGTTAGAAACAAAATAAGAGATGGCCATGAGCTGCTGTAGGTTAGAGAGCAGTGTGGGTGAGAGCCTCTCCTGTGCCTCTCTTGCTCCACAAAGCAAGAAATGCAGCGAGGAGCTGGCAAAACACTAASATCTCTTTCTTAGTTAAGAAAGCTGTCCTTAATGAGTCCTTAGGAAACACAAGATTCTTTTTAATGTCCGCAATACCTGCGATTGGCGTTTTATTAACATGACAGGAAGAAAAAGCAAAAGAAAAAAAGACTTAAGCGATGGCAGCGTCAGGTCCTCTGAGCTAAAGCAGCAGTTAGTGATGCAAAGAAAATGTCTTATTCCACCAGATGTTCAGATAGGGCCCATCCCTGTTTTCTAACATCCTCTCGCGTTAACACCTTTTAAAATCATAACCATTACTTGGCTTGGCAACCTTTGCTGTAAATATTAAGCGCACGTTTGTAYGCAGCCAGGGCCAAGGACAGGAATGTATGTGAAGGACCTGCTTTTTATATGTAAATYCAGAGCGGAAGAGAACGGAGGCTTGTTTCTGTCACAGCTCTTGAGCTTCAGCAAATCTGAGTCTTCTGGGACTCAGGATTATTATTTTTTTTATCTTGTTGTCCTTTAAGTTGCTAGAAGAAGCTTYTAAGGGTGCATGATGTTAGTGATTTTATTAAATGTGCACTAAACAGGCTCAGTTTAGTCACTTCTGGAACTGAGGCTAATTATTTTTTATCCAGACACAGGCTTTGGAGCATGACATTGGGCACCTAGCACAGAAAATCATGGCCTGCCATAATTAACTCYGATATGCTAGATAGGAACTAGAATGCTATTTTTAAATTGCAAATTTTGAAAAAACAAAGCATAGCAAATTCCAGGAGACAGTTGAGACAAGTGAAATTAAGCCCAGACGTGCAATTTGAGCTTCCACCTTTGGCTTCCCCCTTTGGCTTCCTCAGAAGTCCTGGAATATCTTAATGATACTGCTACTACAGTGCGCAAACTTAAAACTGATTGCTGTGAAGACCTCTAAGAAATATATTATTGCCAGTTGTGTTATAAAAATCTTTTCCTCTTCTATATCCCTAGCTTTTCCCACTGGCTGAGAAAATAAAATGGATGGCCAGAAAAGTATTCTCCAATCTGTTTTTTCTTCTCTGATCTTACTTTTCAGTTTTGTTTCTCTTCTTCTATTGTGTTTTTGTATGTTCCCTTTTTCTTTAGTCTTGCTTTTCAAGCTCCTCTCTGTTCCTCCTTCCTTTATTGTTGGCTCTTCTATGGCTATTGTATGTATTTATTTCTGCTTTTCTGTTTCTGCACCTGCATTTTACACATTTAGCATTTTGGATGACCTTTCAACCAACCTATTTGGAATGAATATAGGTTAGATGGCTTTTTCTTTGTTATAAAACAGCAACTAAGAGAGATTTTAGTTTTCTTATTAAAACACTGGCACCACTGTGATCTTTATCAATTTTCATTGTTAGTGAAGCTATTGAGAAAGCTGAGCTTTTGTACAGGAATCTGTGTTTACTGGAATATGTTTCTTTAAGAGACATAGAAGCAGAAATATAATAGGATTTTTTTCTCCAAAAATACTTCTAAGATAAGGAAGTCAGGGGGGAATCTCTTCCTCCATCCTTCTCTGCTCAGACTTGTCTCTAGCCACAGACCTGGTTAGGCTCACTTGGGCAGAAAACCTTTAATCCTGGTTTCACAATAGGGTAAATGTTTTATRTTTTCAGAATATGAAATATGACATTTTACCGAGCAGATTTTTCATCATCAGCTTATTCTCAGGTTGCTTTAGATAAGCTGAGCAGCATAAGGACTGGTAGAAAGCAGCTGTAAGCAGCATACAATTTCTTTCCCCAACAAAATCTTCCTTTTTCTAATATCTGCTTCTCCTTATGTTTGTTTGAACCTGTGGCTTGGACCTGTAGTATTTGCAAACTAGGGCCTGTAATATCCACAAGTAATATGGTGGTTTGTTTAACAAGTGGCTGTGATTTGTTTAACAAGGAAGGGGCTTTTTTTGATCTCAGTAGTAGTCAGGCTTATTTCAGTTGCTGCCCATTACCATGAAACTTTTTTTCTTCTAAAGAAATAAGACTGCACAAGGTGGGAATTAGGCTTCTATTTTAATTTTCAAATATCCACTTTTCTGTTTCAGACTTTTCTGTTCTTGCATTTGTGTTCTTTCTCAAATTTGCTAAAATAATATAAGGACATTTTGGCTGAAATGAACACATTTTAAAGAGGATTTTGTGTTTATAAAGAGCAGCATCTTTTCCATAAAGACAAACACAGTGAAGACTTTTTAATCAGCTGTGTATAGTGTGCCATTCAACTACTKTTGGTATTTAGATAATACCATAGGTTCAAATGATATCAAGGAGTTCAAAATCCAAGCTCAGAATAAATACCTGAGAGCTGTTCTGTGTCTTTGTTTTTTTTTTTAAGAGGGGCTGGATCCAAGTCTGGATTGGGACTCTGTTCAGGGCTGCTGTATTAGAGAGCTGGAGCTGAGGCCGGAGCCTTCAGCTGCTCTCCCGCAATTAGGCCWGGCTGTTGCTAGGAGCCCTGCGTTAGGCTGCTGAAGGACCTCTCGGCTGACGGTGTTTAATTCCCTGCGTGCTGTYGAGGGCATCATTTTCTTAGCAACAGTTGGAATGCATCTCATGATAAAAGGAGGAATTTGTCACTGAAAACAAAGCCGATGAGAACATCTTTTTCTTATGTTTGTAATGAAAACGGATGGGAAGATAAATCCCACATTGTCAGGGAAAGCAGAAGAAAGAAATACACAAGCAATCCACAGGAATRCATATATGTATATAAACATATAAATATTGCAATTACACTTAGGTGTTTAAAGATTGTTTCGTGTCTCTCCAGATTTCCTCTTGTCTAGACCAAAAATATTATTATGAGGCCAGGTGAGCAAGAGATCTGATTAATGATGAGCTCTGCTACTGGGTGACCTCTTACTCTAAGATGGGGACATTGGGACTCCCTATGCCCCATTACTTGTCTGTCTGGTATTGAGATTCTAAGTGCACATCCCTTGTTATGTGTTTGTACAAAGTCTGGCATAACAGAGCTAAGATTATACTTACAGCCTTAGTAGTGCTGCTGCAAAATAATAATATTATCAGCTTTTTTTTCTTTCCTCTGTCAAATGTCTTCCTGGAAGGCACAACTTTCTCACTGTAGGTTTCTCAATAGCCTCTGCCTTCAGCTTGTCTCATTTTAACTGAAATAGCCTGTAAGGCTCCACCTAGATCTCAAAAGCTGCCTATGTTGGGAAGAGTTTTTTGAGTGATTTATAACCCAATTTTCAAAGATGACCATTAAACAGCTTTTGCAACAGGAGTCKTGGATATTTTTGCATGAATAAATCTGAAGTTTGTGGCTATCCATCAGCCTATTGCATTGAGTACAGAATTATTAGCTGTAAAGACTAGAAACATGAACAAAATCCAAAAGAGACTGTTTCACCATCCCAAATAAATCATCATAATCRAAATTAAAAAAGCTTCAGGATAAATAATGATTGCTCCGATCATTTTTCTTGTCCACATGGCTGTAATTGTACTGTCTGTTCCTAAAAAACCTGACACTTAAAGTCTGCTTTTTTTTTTTTATAGATTGCTTACTCTGTGCATCAGCCCACAAGAAGCCATCCAAAACATCTGTGTTTTTATAGTGGATTTTGATTGACATAAGTCCCATGGAGAATTATAGTGTGTTTATAAATCTTTACTGTTCAGCTCAGGCTGGTATGGTTAGTAAATGAAAACACTTTGGCTTAAGTTTAAGGCTAGAATAATCACTTGTGGCTCACAGCAGAAAGAGCAAATCAGTTCCATTTCATGCTGAGAGGGATCAAAGGAAATTATCAGGTAAATGATGCTTCCTAAATGGYTCTGACAGCTCTTTGTCACGTGGCTAATGCTTTCTGTCTTATGTATGCAAAGTCCTAAAATTGAATGAAGACAGTAGAAGCATGTATATAAGAGAAAGTTTGACACACTTTGAATTTTGAACTTTTAATTTCATAAAATTGGAAACACCMTGTTTTTGTAAAGGTAGTGCTGAACATGAGTTTTACCACCAAGGTTCATGGCACATTTTTGGGTGACTTATGGGGAAACTATGTGGTTGCAGAGTTAGCAATCAAACTAAATTAATATACAGCTGCAAGACATGAGTGATTGTGGAACTGCAAATGAAGCAGAAGTTTGGACACAGCTAGAGCGCTCTATTAGTTGGTCACAAGTTTTCTAGATGTGATTTTAAGTATCAAAAAGAAATTTGGATGATACCACTCTGAAAAGTTTTACAAATAATTTCCTTAGAGCCAGGCAGCAGCTGTGTGAACTTAAACACTACAAATTAAAAAAGAAATAAAAGGTTTGCATTCACGTTTACACAATGGATTTACGTAAACAGTAACTAGAATGATGAACTATCTCTTTAGCTAACTGGGAACTTGCTTGTTACTCTGTTCCTCCTACTTTTTCTCAATATTAGTGGAAATGTTAAAAATACATATAATCAAAGTGGAAAAAACCCATGAGCTACATCTATATGAGAAAAGGCAATAAGAGAGTGCTGCAATCAGGCACTCCAGGTTGTGCTTTTTGTAAAGTTGTGACCTATATGTCTAATGCTTCTGGCACCAAGGTGGATCAGGTCACTGTCCTATGCGGTTGTACCCATAGAGTGGCATCAGCCCCACAATAGGAAATAGGAACCAAAGCACACTTGGGCAAGCAGCATATCACTTCTTCCATGTGGCTTTCTGAAATGCTCATCTGAAATCACCAAGTAGTATCATCACATGTKAATAAAATTAGAGCAGAGTGAGTGTGAGGGCTGACGGCATCCAGAGTCATGAGACTTCAGTTCTGTGCAGTGGCAGCTTTGCACATTGCGCAAGTAAAATGGATCTGTCTTGTACAGTCCCTGCTGTGAAATTCTCCCTCAATTTCCTTTTTATTTGTTGTGATTTTGCTTTTCCTTTTACTATATGTCTATAGACATACGCTGTTGTTGTTCCTTTCATTGCACTGCAGTATATGATGCAGCTTTCACACCCYAGCCTGCCATTTACAGTTTCGCTTTGCCAAGTGACAATTCTCTTACATATTACRATTTTCTGCTGCCTTAGGGAGCAGCAAAGTCTTTCATAAAATTGATTTTTTAGTAGTCTAAGTTTAGATTAATAAACTTTGTTTTAAAGTATGTGGCAAACCCAACTCCTTCCCCCATTTTAATATYCTTATCTGGAAAATATATCTTATGCACGTGGTGTTTTTCAAGGACGCTGATACAGTTTGGGCCCGTCTGCCAGCTTGGSTAGGCCGCGTTCTCTCGCCGTCGGCAGTGCAGGCCGCACGGCACGTGCTGTGCGTGTGGGGCTGCCGTTCTCCCTGGCGAAACAGCATTTTTCTYTAGCCTTCCTCTTTCTAAATGTCCCCTGTGGTTTCTGTGTGTGCAGAGGGGAGCAAGGGGAGGTTTTGGGGGGGCTCCCTGTGTTGAGCCCTGCTCATATCTGTGCCGCAGTGACTGCAGGCGCAGCTTGGGCACTGCACCCAGGGCCTTGGTAGAGCCCTCGGCAACCCCTCCTGCAGCTTTAATGCTTTTAATGCTTTTAATGCTTTTTAAAAAAATGCTTTTTTTAAAAAAAGTATTAATGCTTTTTTAATGATTGGAAACTTAAGATGTTAAGAAACAAGGAGGAACAGACACAAATGCCTTTTTCTGTAGCTCTTGCAGTGGTGGGTGGTTTGCAAAACGCAATAACGAAGAGCATCCACGTGCTGTAAGGAATCCAGCATTACTGTACCTCGCTGTGCTGAGAGGAAGCCTGCAGATCAAATGCTCTGTACGTGGTCTGAGACTCTATTAGTAAYAATCCAAAAAAAGGAATAATAAAAACACACTTTCATTTAATGCAAAAAAGCAGAAACATCACCACACCAGCTATCATTTTTACACATAACAAATGACCCGATTGCTACTTTTATGAACTCTGTGGAGTTGAATACAGCTTTCAAAACAAAAAAAAAGTCAGGAATTAGGCCATTTTGTTGGCATTTCACTGAGACTACTAATGAGCTTTGCCAGCCAGGAAAAATGAGAACTGATTTTACAAAAGATCTGTATGAGGAAAACAAACTGTGCCCAGATGTATTTTGACAATTTCCTACAGATGAGGCTAGTTAATTCTTGGCTCTGATAAAAAAAAAAAAAAAAAAAAAAAAAGATTCCTCCAATGGATTATGTCAATAATTTTTAGAGCAGTGAAACGCTTGTTCCCTGAATCACTTTAGGTGTCTGTTGCTTTATTTTCCTTGAACTTAAACAGCACAGCTTTGGAAGGAAGCCCAAACCATTGCAGATGCATTACATTACTGCTAATGTGATTAACCCAAAGTAAAACACTAAGTGCTCCTGAGGCATTAGTGTAAATGATGAGCTGACCAGTGCTCCGTGAGGCCYGGGAAGTGCATCTCACACCTCCATGTCTCCCACTGCCATTTGGTATTTCTCATATACAGCTTGTTCTGCATAGCTGGTAAGTCAAGACCAAAGCTAATCCAGGTAACTGTACATTGCAAAAATTCTGCTTTAACCAATAAAATATCAGTTAAGTCACTACGGAATCACTACCAAAAAAACTGTGTAAATGCTGCTGACTTCACTGCTGAGAACAGGTAACACAGGGGTGGCACAAAGGATGTTATATTTTAACTGGATCTTTCCTTTTGGACTGCTTATTTCGCAAGGCGGTTTTAAATGAGCTGCTTTCCTTAAGTTCTCATTTAATTYACGGTTTCAAATGCTTTCACCTAAAAGTTGTCTCATGTTCCAACTAGCAGGGAACGGTTGAGATTTGTGCTGGCTGCTTGATCCTGGGCTGCACACGAGAAATGCAGAGTATATTGGAGTATATATTCAAATCTATGCTGTACAGGAGTTTAGCTACTGCTTGGCTACCCCAGATATCATGGCCATTGATATGAAACATACAGGCTGTAAAAGAGATAGTGATCAGTATGTCCTGATCCTGCTCCCACAGTGCACAATGCTGGCGATACAAAAGCTGTGGTTTAGGTGAACGTGCCTCTGTGTGTGTGTGTGCTCACAGAGGCTGCTACTGCTCGGGGCCTCTTGGTGCTGCAGAGTTTAGAGGGGCGAAGTTGTCTTCTGGTGCAGTTGGCAGATCGGAGTGGGTTTGGACCAGATATCACCCATAATAATTTAAGTTCCACAGTGTCACAGTRATCACAAGGTAGTACATAGCTTAGAACATTATTTTTTTTTCTTTATTTGCAGGAGAATTTTACTTGCATATTAAAAAAAAAAAAAAAAAAAGCTACTCTCAACTGCTAAGTTTATCCAGAACTATAGAAACTGGGTAAAATTCAACCTGTGTACGGGTATGTGCACTATGCCATGTTGTATGCAGAAGAGTTTAGGAACTGTCAGGCGCTTACTCTGTGTTTGTACATATTTTTCTGCTTTTGGGAAAGCAGAGGTTTCAAACATGACCAYAGGCTACTGTCATCTGTGTCAGCAAGAGTCTGTGGACGTGATCCCTGATTCTGCTAATTCAGGCCATTTCAAGGAAACTAAAGAAATTGAACGCTTTGCTTTCCCTTTTAGTAATGATGGGAATTAACATTCTTGTTTGGTTGCTGGGGGTAGTTTTGTAACCATTGCTGTGCGAGATGCTTATGCTGCGTGCGCTAGTGCTCGCAAGCCTCTTCCGAGAAGGGTTAGTCACCCACCTGTTAAATACTACTTGTCATCTGCAACACTAATTATGGTTAATAAACACTTTCATTTTAATCGATTTAAACTTTTATTTATTTATTTTTACAAGAGTATTTGGAGATGTTCACCAAAGCTGCTGTGTTTTGTTTTCTTTGCCTTGTTTGAGGTGTAACATAGGGATTTTGAGAGTATGGAGAAGCTGATTCCTAAACCATAGAAGTGGTTTTAACTTTTTTGAAAGTCCTATAAAATAGAACTTTGCTTTTGTCCAGAGAGATAAGTTATTGACAAAATCATCATTAAAATAAGCTTTCTAAAGTGGGATTTTCTTTAGCTGTTGGGTTGGTTATAGGCTGACAGTCTGTTTAGCTTGGTATGAATGTGGATGTTGTACAAAAGTGGCTTGCTGGCTGAGCTACAAAACAGGAAGGCAGGATACACTGGGAAACCAAAAGAAAAGATTAATTAGCTGTACATTTTAAATGTATAACCGCTCCTTTTTGGAAACCTCCTTGTTCTTTCTCCTCTGTTAATGCATTGCAAAATGAGGTGCATGTAATAAATTGGATTGAAAGCTGTGACATTTGACTAATGTAGATTGGAGGACTTGTCACTTGTTTATAATTCACATTTCAATGGAAGTGATAGCAAAATGGCACACAGCCACTATGACTTAGATTTCAAAATGATTTGGTAGCACAAAGACCTGCCCTGACACTGCTCGGGTCCAATACAATGTTTGTTCTTGCAGTTTTGTGTTGAATATAAGTTATTAAGCCTGTAAGCTGCAGATTGTATTTTGGAATCAAGTTGTGTCAATAATGGTTTTATTACTATTACTGTGGGAATGTTTAAATAGTGCTTTGAAAAGGTAAGAGAAGGGAATAATGCAGCTTTTTTAGTCGGTAAGCTGATACATGGCTATTAAAGCAGCTTTGGCAACTCACTTTATAGGCTCAGAAGTACTTTAAGGAACAGTGAAATGTTAAACTGTGCCCAAGCATCASTTTCAAAAGGAAGTGCCGAGGACTCTAAATGTTTCCCATTTCAAATGGGAGCTAATCGGCTGGGGCCTGAGGTTCTCAGATTAATGAGAGCCAGTCAGGTTGACGGGAGATAACATAGTGCCACTGCTTTCAGAAGGAAAAAACATTATCCATGGTCTTTTTCGAAAACTTGATCTTAAGCTAATTCAAATGCGAGCATATGAAAGAGTCCCTAGGTCAGGAAGCCTGCGAGCATCATTATTCTGTAGGCTGCTGCCTGCACTGATCTAGAGGAAAAACGACCTGGTTTCTTATCTTTGCTACCCAGAACGTGACTATATTTTAGTTTTTGACTCTCTTGCATCAAACAGCAATGCTCATCCAGGGATCTGAAGAGTGGGTGGGTCCTGCCCTCCTGCCTTTTTTTAAATCAACTTTTATGAAGTAAGAAAGGCYATTAGACTTGCAAGTAGAAGCACAGCCAAACAGTGATGTGAACTAAGACTTGGTGTGTTTCTCTCTAGTTTGTATTTTTATTTACACAGAAAACATCAGAGTTTATTTTAAAAAAAGGGATAATTTTGTGTACCATTCTAAGATTCYGTTATATAACAAATGTTTTTTATCATTATGTGCAAAATGGTGGTAACTCTCTGAAGATGTGGCTGATACTGTATTTCTAAGTGCATTGAAATCAATTACTTTCTTGCTGAGATAAGAAGTAATTTTCTCATTTAAATCTCAGAGATGTACTGACTAGCAAATCACCGCTGGGCTGTTTCTGCACTGATAATTCACTATAAAAAGCCTGTATTATAGCGTAATTAGCTGTTTAGTAAATGCTAAAAGCCCGCACTGCTACACAGAGCCYTGGTTATTAAATATCTTCTTTAATTAACCTTTCACATTTAACTAATTCTGGAACCAAGCAAGTGCCAGAGCTTTTCCCTTTACATTTTAAAGGAGGGCACCGTGTTGGAATTGTAGGAGGAAGGTTTCCGTGGGGCTGAGGTTGGTGCCTGCTTGGGTAGCGAGCAGGGCAGCTCCTCAGAGCTCACCCTCCGTGGGAAGGGACAGGGTGTCCATCAACGTCTCCTCTGCAACCCCTGTTGTGCCCCTGGAGCCTCCTCTGTGTTTCCATTTGCAATGAGTTTGGTACCATAATTTGTCTTCCCCTCTAGCACCTTTTTCCTTGTTGGAATGCAAAACATTTTTTTTTTCCGCATTTCATGTACAGTTTGAAGGTGGAATTAAGTGTTCCAGTAGCGAGTAAAAGCTTGGTTAGAAGGAAACCATAAGAAAGCTTAAAAAAAAATTGATAAAGTTAAACAGAGAAATAGTCTTTTCTCACACCAAAATAGTATTTTAAGATAAAATGAAATGAAAGTAATCACACAATCAAAATCAAATTTTCACTTCATGTTTTGCTGAAAAAGATCAATATTCTTTGTTTCAGAAAAATGAGAGAAGACTACACAATTTGGAAATAGAACAAATGAAAAAATCTGAGGGATGGATTAGTTGTGTGTCCTTCAGTTTTGGAGGCCAAGTGACAATATTATACGATTAGTTTTTCAAATATGAAAGTTCCATAGGCTCCTATAGCAACTCTTTTGCAAGGAACAAGGGTGTAAGTTCAATTATAGAGTTAAGAGCCAGGAGGCTGGCTAATGAGGAGCAGCTGGTGGCAGCAGGAGCCAGGCAGATGCCAGGCACCTGAATTCCCGGCCCTCCCTGCCGGGAGCTGCCGGCACTGTGTTTCATGGACGGTTGGAAAGCCCAAGTGGCGGCAGCCACGCTTGGTCACAGTGTTTTGTTACCAGTGACTGTTCCAGAACAAAYGTTTATCAACCTTGTCTAGTATCATCCAAGGAAAATGCTGAATAAAATGGTGAATAATTCTGAGAGATCAAGTACACACCTTATCTTAGCAGAGGTACCTTGTAATAAATGATAGGTGTTTTAGCAGTTCACGGAGATTCATTACTTGGGTGATTTCTCATTTTCAGCTAAAAATGAAAGGAAACTTCCAATTTCTCTTTTTGTAATAACTTCTCATATATTTAATGTCCTATTTCATACTGCTTCTTGATTTATAGCATTTACCAGGCTAATCATGCTCTAGCTACTCTTATGAAAGCAGCTTTTTTTTTTTTTTTATTAACCCCACAGTGTGGCTGTGTCTGGCAAGAGACAATGATAGCAAGTGCATCCAGCTGGCCATCTTAGTGCACTGAAAAATAATTGTGGTGTTAAAAGTTAGACATGTTCTGCTTAATTACACGTGTTTCTGGGTTTTTAGGATTTAAAAGACTTTCCAGGCAAAGACTATAATCTCTCTTAAAAGTATGATTAACTTATGGACAGAAGTAGCTTAGCTTAAACTGATATCCCAACAGAAATCTTTATGGTAGCATAATTTTTTAAAAAAACTTAGTGCACTAGGGCAGGAGAGGAGCCTGTCCCTGGAGGCCAGGGCAGAGCTTTGCTCCCGGAGCTGGCACCCCAGCTAGGCTAAATAGTCTAAACAACCCCACTCCATAGTAGTATGCAGGGCACAGAAACATAATAGTACTTAAAAACATACTGCCTTTAATTTACCTATGTGTCTCAGTGTTGTGRTCACTCATAAATTACAYTGATGCTTAAATACTTAGGCTGTCATTCCTTTTGCAGTGGTAGATCAATGGATGCTTCATTTTCACTAAATTGTTTTCTAGGACTCCAGAGAAAATATGACCAAATGGGATACGGTTATAGAAGGTGGAATGTGCCAAGGCCAGGAGTAAAGCATTTAATTAAACTTCTTTTTCTAAACTGACCTTCTTTCCTATTAACAAATGGTGAAAGGAAAATGTGCTCAAAGGAATATGAGCGAAACATTTAGGTTCATAATAAATATTGTGTTAGGGATCAGCTGAAGACTGGAACATAAGCTCTTGGCTATTGAATTCAGGGTTTCTCAAGGACTAGCTGTGTTTTAGGGCGGAAAATGGATAAGCTTGTTATACTTATTCTACTCCTGTGTGGAGCTGAGARAGGAAAGATTAGATGTATTTGCTCAAAGCAGTTCTATTTCATTTTGGGGGAAATGAGGAACAGGAAAAAAAAATTTTCCTTTTTTTTTCCCCTTATGACTTGACCTTTGCACTTAACGTTAAGTAATACATGAGTCCAGCATTGTGCCCATAGCTCAGCAGGTGCTGATTTGAAAATCATGGTGACCATGACTTGGGAACATGATTTTTTAACATTGCTTATATTTTTAGTTTGCCTTTTATAGATTTGTGCTTGTCTGGGGATTTCTAATTGGCACATATTGTTGGGATTAAGCTTTGGTAAATTAGGAGGCTGTTTACATTGCTCTCTTCAAGATCCCATTCATGCAGATTGACCCTGCAAATAACYGTTTTGAAGAACAGATGTCATTTTCTACTAAGACTCTGATTTGACTAAGAACAAAGGAGGCTGTCCAGAAGGCCAAGCTCTCAGTATTTACCATTACTATTACCATTRCTATTTACCAAGCTCTCAGTATTTTAAAATATTTTTAAAGTATTTAAACATTTTTTAAAGCTTCAAGTATGGACCATAGCTGATGAAAGCTTCCCACGTGGCAGTGCTGAACCCTTTCTGCAGCATCTCTTTAAAGTTAGCTGCTTCTAGGCAYGGGAATACCAGCACAGAGTTTGGGAATAATGAAAAGAACATTTCTGTTCCTGAAGCAGTAGCACTATAATATTGGTTGATGTCACGCTGTAGCAAAAGGTGTCCTATCATAAAATTCTGGCCTCCAGCAGATTAGAACCTGTTTTTACAGAGCCGGGATAAGCACAGAACCTTGCTCTGACAAGCAATTCCTCTTGGTGGTGGTGGATGGCCACTGCAGTTGTCACAAGCTGTCAAGTCACGGTTCCTCACCCATTCCCTCCAACAACCCTGCCCTTGTATCCCAAATGAGATGGTCTCATCAATAAATATATTTCCTTCACCTTTCCTTGCTCATTTCTAGAGATTAAAATTATTCTCCAACCCTGGCATCTGAGCAATCGATTCTAGAGTTGAAGGTGCTAAAGATGCCAGAATTTTGTCATCTTGACAGGATAACTTATCCATGAGATCTTTTGACTGTGCAGAGTCATGCAAGCAATTTCCATGACAGTGGACTCTACTGGCTTATGTCTTTGGGGTGCTGAAGTCTGCTGAACATTTGTTTCCTATCCCATTCAGCTGATTTGCCATATGGAAATAGGTGGGAGTTTAGGAGCTACCAGTGTTTTGATTTTCCTACTTTAGCACCATAACACTGAATAAAATAATTGCATATTTTAAATGATATGTAGTCAAATAATTGGCTTTATTTCAAAAGCATTAGCGGTTAAGCCAGATTCTCATAATATTTTGGATACAGCTCTAAGATGTTTTTTATTTTTTCATTTAGAACAGCATGCTGTAGCCATACTGCAAGGGAAGCCACACAAAAGAACCCAGTCTGTGTATGTTTTGTGGCAAGGCTTCTAAAAGTGAAACAACAAAATCTCAGAATGAAACTGCAATTTCTTAGAATTTTACTTTGCCAAAATAGAAGTGTATCCTATAAGTTGGCGAGCAGTCTTCCTATTAAATCTTTTTTTTCTGCTCTAAGTCTGATTTCTTGTGTTCTATGCCAGTGTTATTCAGTGCAGATTTACAGGGAAATATTATAATTCCTATAACGACTGCAAGTTTGAATTGGGGAATGAGTRGTTTGGCCTGGAAGGAATAAATGGAAAGGCTAAATGCATCCTTAAGGCAATTTTGGTGGCATCATGTTAGTGATATCTCTAGAGCTATACCTATGTGTCATCTCTAATGGGTTTGTCCTCTTCTCCATGGCTTTAGGTTGGGAGTAGTGGGGCAGGTTACAGCCTGCTTGACTTTTCCATATGACAGATGCTTTTTTTTTTTTCATTACATCCAGTTTGTCTGCATTCTCCACTCAGCCAGTCACCCTTGCAAGTCTTCCCATAGCAATGACGTCCTATTTATTTATCTAGTCTCCTCAAAGAGCTAGGTGTAATGACTTTTAATTTATAAARTATGAATCTTTTCCTTTTGTTCTTGTTACATTCATTAGACTATTTTTCTAGTCCTTTTTATACACTTGGCACATTTCCATATCTTGTGTTCTCAGAGATCACTGACCACATTATGATATGTGTAATGTGAATGAATAACYAGCTGTGTTCATCAGAGACCATTCATTCAAAGGAAGCTTTGGAATTGCATGAGCTCTTTACGTTTTTTGGTTTAGTTTTAGGTTTAGTGAAAGAAAAATAGCTGTCAGAAGTTATAAAGCTGAAGTATGGACACTGAAGAGAATCAGCATTGCTCTAGGAAATTTCTGAAAGTTAATCTGAAAGTTTGGACCATTTAGAAAGTAGRAGAGGTGATAGTTAAATATTGAGGAATGGTTTGGGTCTGTTAATTTGATTTCCTGCGTTAGATTTCAAATAGAAAAGTGCACTGAGGAGATGTTCTYGCTGAGAATGTGAGTTTGGACAACCTTTGTCAATCCCCATTAAGTGCTGAGATATTGCCAGGCTTCGGGCACTGATGTTTAGCAAAAGCTCAAGTTTTGAATCTAAGGCTTAAGGTGAAATAGAGACTTCTTGGGTAAGTAATGGCTTGTCTTGGAGTTCAAGGGCAGCTAGACACACAGACATAGCCAGTTTGTAAAATATACAACCAAGCCAACGACCAGAGAGACACAATATTGAAAGTTACTGCTCAGCGCTGCTAAGTATTTCTCTAGATGATGGAATACAAATTTCCTTATTCACTTAAGAATCGCTGCAAAAGAGATGCACAAAGTGTCTGGAAATCCCTTGACAAGGGTTTTCACATGAGGTGATGATAAAAAAGATGTAATACCTAGCACAATAATACTTTTTATAGGCCATGTTTTAACAGCTTTGTGTTTCAGCTCCGCCTGTTAGGAGAATCCTTTATCCTCCAACTACTCACAGCAGATTTACTGTAAGATGTAGCTCACTATTTTTAATCAGTGCATGGGGAATGAAAGGAGACATATATCCAAAAGCATTAGTAGGGAACACTCAGTGTCTCTGGAGGCACATTTATTSAATAACTTGAGTTTCCCTGTGAAATAATGCTTAAGTGGCTGTCTTTGTTTTGCTGTTGATGTATCAGGGTATCATTCTCATTCACTAATTCAGGCAATATATTAGAGACCTTTCACRTGGAGAGCAGGGACAAAATTTGTGCTAGTTATAGGTCTCAGATAAACCAAAGGATGATATATTATTTAGGGATGGTGCAGCTAATTCTGCTCTTTGGTGTCCAGCTGATAAGCATGTAAGCGACTGTGCATGTGCCTGTGTGCTCAGAGGTGTTACGGTCCTGTGCCAGGTAACCTTAGGTATTTACATAGGTTTTGATATTTAGAAAAAGAACACTCAGAACATGATGAATCTCATTTTTTTTTAAAGGCATCTAAAAAAAGGCAGATGAAATAAATAGAATATTGAAAATGTACATCCTGATGTACCTTGTCAAGTGTTTTAAGACTCATTTTGAAGGTTACACCTCATGACTAAATCTATTAGTAAATCAACTCAAATGATTAGTATAGATTTCTTTTAAAATTGTGGTTTGGAAATTTGAAATGTGTAAGCATTCATTCTGACATGAAAAGACCAAACTTCCACGACTTGCAGCATCTTTCTTAGATCAACGCTATAGTTTAAGAAGGAACAATTCTTTCAGATTTCAGATTTCAGAAATCTGAAATCTGAAAGAATTTCAGTGCGATTCTTTGCAAAAGTAAGGGACTTGGGGCAGTGAATGTCCTAGCTCAATCCATTTAAAATTCTTTGACTGAAGTACAACACAATTGGCCTCTGCAACCTCGTGAGGTAGCTCAGTGATGGTGCTGTGTGAAATGGGAAGTGAAAGAAAGTCCTTCCCTGGAAGCACATGGTTAGTTTTGACATATATCATACTGTAGGATTTGGCAATAGTTTGGAAGAGTTGTTTAAGGAATGCATATTGTAGGAAGAAGTCAGCTGGTAGTTATCTGTGAGGGCACGTCTTTTCTCTAAAAATGAAGTGACAGATTATATTTACATTAAACTGAAATTTAATTTAAAAAGAAAAACACATTTGATATTACTATTGTGAGGAGAGGTGGAAGATTATGGAAATTCCAGATGTTATGGAAGCCAATATTGTCTTTTAAGATGATTATTACTTCTATTATTTAATCTTTTTTTTCCCCTAGCACTCTGATATATGAGGAGTTTTGGTCACCATTATGAGAATTTTATAATGTAAATTACAGAGACAGTGCAATAAATCACTGAAACACAATATAAAGTGCAGAGACTAGGATGTGATGAGGAGGCTGTACAGATCTTGCAGACTGACTTGGCCTTTGACTAAAGCTGCRGTGCGTTATGGTAGAATAAATGGTAACTGTCTTAATGCTAATTATTTGCAATTTACTTTTTTTTTACATAGCTTTAACAATGTGTGACAGACTTTTTTTTTTGTTATTATGCTAAACCCTAAATATGGGTAAGCACTCAATAACATGTAAATATAGGAATTTATTTCTAGGATAAGACTATTGRTCAGCTATGAAGAGGTAAGAGCTGCCTCTCCCAACTACTGATACGAACTGCAGCCTGTTCATGGCTAGAGTGGGCAGAAATTAAATTGTATGCGAATAGGATTCCATTCATCCAAACAGACTCAGGAATCAGATATCCTTCTTTATTATCTGCTGAATGACTCCCATTCTATAAAATAAATTACCTTCTGGATAATCATCTTATGAGAAAAAACAGTTAATTGGCAATACAAGCACACCCAGTATTGGTCTTTTGTTTGCTAAATCTTCACACTTTTGACATTTCTTGTCTCCTGATGTTGCCCCTACATTGTAGCTCTTAAGTGACAGGGAAATTTCATGTCTGATGTGGTCATTGTGGTCTTAATGCTGATGCTTTTTTTTTAATATCATGTAAGTACTTGACATGCGAATTTTGACATGCGAAYAATTTTATTTCTACTATGATTTTGATGTGGCCAACAGTAGTTAATCAGATTCTCTAAAGCAGTGGAAAGGAACCATTCCCCAAGTGATCTCCAGCTGCCCTAGGATGCCAAGCTGCACTGACTGAACACTTGAGGGTTAGTGTGAAACCAGTCTCTCCTGTACTCCTATATAGAGGTGCAGTGTTTCACTGCCTTAATTTTTCTCCCTGTAATTGATGACATCCAACCCATTTCATGGGGATTCTTCACAGGTAATCATAGCAATAGAATCTCCTATTACTTCATGAGCTGAATGCTTCCAAACGCAGCCTTTCTCTCCAAGCTTTGTAGAAAAATGAGGGTAGGTGCAACTCTGAACTACCCTTCAGGCACAGTGGCAACCAGAGCCCGAGCAAGGTGGTGTAATTGGGAGAACCCCACAGCACTCTCAGGAAACCCATATCTTCTAAGATCTGGTCACATATTCATTGGTATCAATTACCATCATTTTGAATCCAACTACTTAGCGTAATTGCTTACTTGAGACTAAGATGACAAATGCTAATAGCTAAAATCAGAATTCCATACAGGGGTGGTTAAATATCTTCATTTGAAAGACAAAACAGGGCATCAAAATGCATTTTTTAGTTAAAAATTTCTGTTTATATCTCTGTGTTAGTTTGACCATGCATCTGTGGGATTTGAAGATGTGTGCTTCAGCATTGAGAAACTCGGGGGAATTTACCTTCATACTACAAAAATCCACATCCCGGTTACTAAAACAAATTCTTTGGCTAATAAATCTGTCTTGTGGATATGCTGGGGTTTGGAAGGCATGCTGAAAGACATGAGTGTTTCAGACCAATAATGGCTGCCTAMTTTTGGTGCCTTTGATAGTCTGGGTTGTATAGAAGGGTAAAGTAAGATGAATGTGCTTTTATTTAATAGTATGAGTAGTTAATACGGAAATCAACCCTTTGTAGTCTTGTAGGTCTTTCTGCCTCTTGATAATGCCAAGAAGAGTGAAATTGCTTTTGCTAGTGAAAGCACTTGCCAATAATCATGTAAACCTGAGTTTCCTGAAAAGCTAGATGCATCTAATGACCTAAGGGTGTTGGTAGACTAGACACGTGGCCACTACCCTGCTTCCTTTTGCCTATATTCTATCCTCAAAACTATTTCTTCTCCTATTTTAGTAATCCAAATGATTCAGTCCATGAAATGAGGAGGATATTTCTCCTTGGCCTCATCTTTCTGTTGCTAAACAGAGCAACACTGAAGCTGACTGGCAGGAAATCTGGCAAAGCTCGGAAAGATGCCTTGTACTGGTGGGATGTATCCAAATGGTGAAGAACTTGACTGATATTATGGGATGAAAGAGAGAGATCATGAGAAAAATCAAACTACCAAGGGAAAGAGAAGCTCCCACTTTGCATATGGATGCTTGCATTTCATGTTTATACAGTAAATCTGTATGCTAGTCCTTTATCTACAAGCTTTTATCTACGCTCTTTGTTGAAGCTTCAAATTAGTTATCTTCAGCTAGGGTTTTGTAGCAACAGTCTGACATGAAAGGTTGTTAAACAGACATCGCTTTGTAAACAAGCCATATATAGAATAACTGATAAGGATTTGTGAATTACAACCCTGTGTTGGTGCTGAGGTTTTCTTTGGTGACATTAGACATCATGCTAACGAATCCTGAAGAGGGAGTGAAGTAAGGAGATCTCGGCAATAGCCTTAGACACGTATTACTCAAGGTGGGGCTCCAAAAGAGGTGCACTGGGCAGGGCACCACGTTAGAATTAAGCTCTCTTCATCCTAGCATCCTGTTTCCCTCTTTTGTCTCATTTAACCTCCCCTTGTCATTTATGAATGCAAAATGATTATGGAGTAATTTAAAAATCATCAAAGGAGCATATATAAAACAATAAGTAATAAGTAGTCAATGGCTGACTGATAGCAATGCAGACAGATTCTCTGGTATACTAACAGGTATATCTGTTAGATATATTTAATTATTAATCTCTGTGGGTTATAAGGTGATCACCRCTGCAAGAAATTTTACAAAGAATTTGGTAGATCCAGAAAGAGAAGACAATTTCTGGCAGTGTTTCCAGATAGTTTCCTGAGGGAAAGCCTGGGAATAATCTGGACTCATTTAAAGCATCTCAGTGACACTAATTTTCATAGGGTTAAAAATATCTGCATAGATATGCAAATAGTAAATAACGTGTCCTTTAATGTCATTGAAAGTTTTTGTGTTTTGGTTTCTTGGACTTTGAATTTCTCAGTCCCTAAGCTGCAAAATTGTGACTGCAGGAAAGGTAGAAGATTACAGTGTATGTGCTTCTGGCCTGTGTGCAGGCTCCAACAGCTCCTTCGTTTGAGGGAGGGTTGTGTAACAGATAACGACAGACACTGTGAGCAGCCACAGAAAAATGAAAATCCTTGTGCTTGCCTTGGAATTTGTGAGAATTGCTGGTATTTTACAGGAGCAATGTAAATTAAGAAGTGGTTCATCTTAAATTCTTCACTTAAAGGGGAACTAGCTGGCTCACGTGTCTGAGAAAGCGCTCACAGTTTTTCTCGAGTCTGCCCTGCGGCAGACAGTGGTTGCTGGTTTTTCTTATGGCTCAGAGCTGAATCGCTTAACTAGGGTGCCCAGGTCTGTGACGTGGCCCCTGCAAAGCAATGCAGCATTCTCAGCAACTAACCTGGTTTAGATAATGCGCAGTCATAGTATGTGGACTGAGAGAATAAATAGTTGTATATAAAAATAGACTTTGAGCCGAACATTCAAGTGTGCTGGTAGGCCCTATCAGATAAGCTCAAATTAAATAAGAATAGAAATTATATGTTGTACGGACTACGCAGAATTAACATTCTGTGAAACTGTGTCTTACATTTATGACTAAAAAGCTCATTTGCAATTATGAATAAACAGAATTAAGTAAATGATTTCTTCCTTTCTGTAGTTGATATAGAACATGCACACACTCGCACTTACCCCTAGAGAATGGCAGCAGATTCCACTAGCATCTTCCACCAAGCTGTGCAAGCGTATTTGCTGCATATTCGCTTTCTGTGCTTTTGTACTGTGAAAGGGGGAATGTGATATTTCCAGGAATGCATTACTTAYGTCATATTTGTGTAGTATCTTCAGCAGTGAGGAGAACACAATTATTGAGTGTTTAAAAAGAGTGGTAATGAACCAGACTCTTAGGAATCAGGGATGGATCCAAACCCATAATGAGCTTTAGAAGAACCTGCTTTTTGTTGTCCAGTTGTCTCTATCAGGTGGAGGTCCACAGCTACTTGATTTTTTAGGAAGTGTTCAAAATCAAACATTACCTTTGTGCTTATGCATGCTCAATAGGACTCAGAAAGCTCTATGAATTTAGTGATTAAGAATACTGATTTCATTGTATTTGATAGTTAATATTTGAAAGGGAGAACTAACCTGATCTGAAGCCACGTGAGCATTGGTGTGGTGCCCCCTCCGAACACCCAGACCGTGAAGAACACGACGAGTAGCGTTGTTGTAAACATCATCTGTTTTGGTTGGGATTCAGTGTCTCGAATAGCCAGCGCAAAGGCTATTGCACCCCGCAAACCTGAAAGAAATAGGCAAAGAAACTTAACRTGATGGAGGAACAAAGTTTATAAGCGAGGAAGGGTCCTGGGATAAAAAAATCTGTGTCCAAACAGGCTACCTTTTTGTTTTGCTTGAAGCAGTATAAAATTTCAGCTCCATAATAGCATTTATGTGTGGTCATAAAAAACAAACAAACAAAAAAAACCCACCACAATTTATTAAAAAAAATAATTAAAATAATAGTTTCAAGTATTCGAAGGGAAGATTCATGAAAACTGTAGTTTTTTTAGTTCTTAGTGTACTAGAATTCTTACAATAACTGCAAAATTATAAATCTACAGAACTGAAGTAAACAGAAAAAGCTACAAAAGTAGAGAAAAAAAACTAACAATGAGTTCAAAAAAAGCCCCACAGGTAGCAATAAGCTAACTAGGTCTTCACAGGGTGACACACACACAAAAATATTTCTGGATGCATAATATAATATATACTTTTCATTTAGACATTTAAATTTTCTGTATTGTTTCCTTAAAAAAAAAAAACCCACAGAATAAGTGTAGAAAGCTATAGAAAGTGAAGTCATTACATATATACAATACACACAGAATGCAAAACGTACTTTGCAAATATTAAGACATTAAACCTAATAATTAAACCTCTTGCAAGCCACKGATGGTTTATGCAGAATCATTTAATCAGCTGCTAAAAGCAGCTCTTTTGGGAGGGGAATGCTGAGGCACTTCACGAGCACAGAGCCAGAATGTGAAATATTTTGTGTGGACGAGGGACACTTCATCCACAGCACAACACAAGCAATTTGTGCAAGCTACAGCAGCCCAAATGGGTCAGTGGCAACATGTTTAATATTCCTACTGTTATGAAGCCGATTCAGGGGGCAACAAGTGGGCTTTCTCTTGCTTTTATTTATCAGACACCTCTACGGATGCTTGTGGTTTACTTGTTCTCTCATGGTCTGTTCTCTTCTAAACATGTATTTGTAGGAGATTGGGCCACTATTGAAGCAGTCTCTTTCTATGGGTTACAGTGGTAATGTAGAAGAATAGCACAGAAAGCAATGCTCAAATTCGAGGTAGCTACAATGAGATGCTGCTTTTGATAATGGCAGCACAAGTGTCAATGTAATAGTAAATTTAGAACATCTCTTTTGAGAAGAAGAAATGCTAAAAAGAAATTTTTTTTTTTATGCTGCTAAGAATGTCCACTACATGAGSATTGGACCTGGTTATTTGTCCATTTTTGTGAAAAGTTGAGTACCTTCATCACATCTTTCATTTACAAAGGCTCAATATGTTCTGYGAGTGCTGAAGAACCAAGGAGGGCAGCAGTGTTCATGGCTAATGTGGGGAGCAGGTGCCAGCACAGCAGACTCCCTCCATGTACATCTGGGGCTTGCGTTTCCACAGCAGTACTCCCTTTCTTCTTTCCTGCTTTATCTTCTTTTTAGCTAGTTTCTTTTCATATCTTCTCTGGTAGTCTCACTTTGGCATTCCTCAACTCTACGTATATCTGAGTGTGCTTTTGTAGGTGCCTGCCCAATAGCTGCCTGTGCACAGCTCCTCTTTTTGTGCTTCTTCTGCAGTTGTGTTCCACCCTTTCAGACTCCACTGCAAGATCTTAGWCTAACAACTACCCCTGCAGCAGCATGTATCACAAGCCTCTCACTGATACATATATTGGAGAGAAGAGGAAAGTGCAAAAAGGGTAAAAAGAGACATTGGGAGAAGAGTAGAAGGTGCAATACTTTGTTTGAAATATTGCATACCCCTGTGGCAGTGATGCTTAAACATCAAACATGTTACTGCCACTAATAAATCTATACAAACCTATTCTTTCCTCTTCTATTAATTTTTTAAATTATTTT
Organism: Nothoprocta perdicaria; assembly: GCF_003342845.1. Lineage (NCBI taxonomy): Eukaryota > Metazoa > Chordata > Aves > Tinamiformes > Tinamidae > Nothoprocta > Nothoprocta perdicaria. Next base: position 4,892,300 of record NW_020455477.1, read on the forward strand.
TTAATTTATTGTTAACTGGTAAAAGCATCATATCAGCGTCTTCACTGAAAAGAAACTTATTTATTTCCATGGAATATAGACTCCTAGTATAGAGTGTTAGTTCCCTTATTTAAAACATAAAATCTTTATGTGAGCAGAGTCTACTCGTCATTTTATTTTAGCTGATGTTAAACTTAATTTGATAAGCACAGGCTTAATTATAAAACAACTAATCTAGTTCTGATCTATGATGGGCATAGAAATCTCACAGAACTGGGATTTTATCAGGGATCATGATTAAACATAATTGCAAAAGAGTATCCACCCTCCATAATCTGTTGTTAGATAAGAGACATACATGAATGAAAAATATAATAAATCAAAATGCTACATAACCTACTTCCAGGCCTAACTTTTCTATGTTTCCTCATCCATTTTAATAGTCCTTAAGCGGTAGCACTTGACTTCAATGGAATTCTTGGCAGAGTAGTATATTCCAAAATGCTAATCAACGAAGCACTTGCATGAGCTTAATTGCTTTTTGTTTCCCCCCCCAGACTTTGCTATTTGTGGTGACTGTGGTAGTAAAATTTAATTAAGACAATAATAAATATTRGGTGTGTTTGGAAATGACAAGGTTGAAAGCAAAACCACCTAAATTCTCTATTTTCTATATCTTAGTGTGTTAGATATACTCTCATTAGAGTGAAATCCATTTTTTTCTGTGGCTTTCTATCTTCTGGAACGATGCTATARGAAAATACTGCTGCTGTGAAAGAGGCTGCCAGCCATAAGCCTCTTCTTCCCATGCTCAAACTCAGTGTCTTGTTTGCCTGTATCAGAACTGACTTTTTCTTCTGGCAGCCTCTGTTTACCACTCTATACAGTATGATCTGCTCATAAAGAATTAGATCATTTGTGGTAACTGAGGACAAATTATAATGCGTATTGCAAGTATAAGTACATGGAAAAAATCCAAGTATTACCTGTGTTTTGAAGTTTGTAGCTGATAGCAGTTTTTCCTCTGTGATTACATATTATGCTGCCTTCTTGTTTGGAAGTATTGTAAAGGCATTTTTCTCCACAAGATACAATATTTCTTTGAAAGCAGTTAAAAGTAACTTTTCTAACTATTTTAACATTTAAATTTTAGGAGCTTTTAGTACTGCTATTCTCAGTTCTCAGCTGACAGACTGTATTGGAAACCTAATGTGTGAGAGTTCTCACCTTCAGTTATTGGCTGCAGGCTACTGCTGGTTATATGGAGAATGAAATTTCACTGGAGAAAATTAGAACAGAATAAGACTTTTTTTTTTTTTAATCTATACTTTATCTGTAAGCAAAAACTGGGCCAAGAAGCTAGGTAACTAACATTATGAAGCTTTTGACTCCTAGATGTTTGATCTGATTCTAGTTCGCGTGGGTGTCTGGTCGCAACCTTCTAGCTGTGTCAGTGATGTAGAACATGTAGGTTCTGCTCTGCTAACAATTTGAGATGAGCAGGTAGCCTGAAAACCAGTTTCCAATGGATGTAGGTCATCGTCTCTCCCTACAATACAGCTGGTATTATCTAAAATCTAATCAGCAGCTTTTAGGACTGAATAGGTATAGAAGTGAACCACTGTGTTCATGCTCTAGGGACATGGTGCTATTAAGGCATAAATGAGGTMTCCTGATGAGTATTCCTGATGAAGCTTGAAACATGGCCCATTGTATTCCGCTTGTTGTGTGGTCAAGTAGATCAGTGTATTCAGGCCACAAGTCAAGAGCCTTTTTTCATCAAAATTGGAATATATATTTCATATGAAAAGCAAGAGAAGGAAAGGAAGTGCTGACTTCCTCATTTTAGGAAATGATTTTTTAAATGTTATTGTGGAATCTGTATTTCTGTCCTTCAGTGACTAAATGTTCTCAGAATCTAAGCAAAAGAGTTTTTTCTAACAGGGATTAGAAAGTCAAGTGGAGATATTTCTAGCTTGTGCATGTCCAAAAATACAGTTTCCAGATGAGATTTAGCAGATCAATGGATGATGCACAAATCGGAGTAGAACGTGGCTCCCTCTCCTGGATTTTTCTTGGTCTTGCAGTGCTAAACATAGTTAAAACCAGTAAAACCTTAATTTAGAAAGCATGGCAAACATATCTGGATGGAATATATGCAAAATAGCTTCATAGAATAAAAGTCTATTTCAATAGAAGATGTTTCAATAAGAATAAAAGTTTCAAAATACAACTGTTCTTGAAATTAAAAAGAATCACTGAAGAACATGTGTGATCTGTGAATAGCAGTGTTAAATCTTCCTAGTTGGATATTTATTTCCTTGTGTGTAAACATACTGCCTACTATATATACTACAAGTCCCAAACTAAAAATAGAACATTCCTAAATTGCCACAAAAGTGTAGAGATGGATGATAGATCCAAAGAGTATCTCCCTGGGCAATAGATTTCCAAACAAATAATTAAAATAGATCCATAGGGCAGTGAAGCTGATGAGTGGCTCTGAAGAGACTACGCTGAGTTTTAATTCAATGTCAAGTGTTAAGTGTGGACAGGAAAAAAAAGCAGAATAGGACCTACCTGAAAACATCATCATGTGCTGAAAGTTCCTGGGAATCTTTTGTTTTCGACCTAAGTTCAAAAGGAAAGAGAGTGGATATATATTGCATRCTCTTGCTATGAAAACTGCCACCTACAATGCAAGATGTTAAGGAAAATCGTGGAGGAACTGCTAACAGAAAATAGATCTAACATTATTTCTCCAAAGATGGCTTAAAAGTATAATTAAAACACATATGAGATTACCTCACTTGGTATTTTACATATCACATGAATTTCTCTGGTTCCAGTTCCATTATAAAACTGCAGTGGCAGAGATTGTCTCCTCAGACACCCTCGTTTAAAATTCATCATTACATATTCCACTGCAATCACTCTGCTTCTACTCATCACATGTCACATGTGGTTTCATCTTCAGTCTTTCAGTAAAATGCCCGTCATCAATTGCAGAGATGGCATTATCTCCTTCAGCAGCAATTTGCAAAAGATAAATGTGCTTTTGGACATGATTACTTTCTTATTTCCTGACAATTTGTATTGTCTATATTCTGCAGTCTTTGGTTTTCTTCTCTTTTTTCCTTTTTTTCTCTTCTTCTGGATAGTTTTTAGAAAGATTTATTACTGTTTTGTGGAATTATCACAGAAGCCACCTTAATTAGAAACAAGAAAGTATTTTAGATTTAAAAAAAGACAATCATACCTCCTTTTAGACGCTTGTAGCGAATTCCATCCTGCCCTTGTCTTGTGACTTTTTGGGCTCAATTTTGTCTCTAAGGGCCTTGACGTGCTGTGGGTTGTAGCACAGGGGATGCCCTTGAGCAGCAGCAGGTGGACGCGTCATCCCTGCAGGGCCTGGAGCTGCTAAAAGCTCCTGTGGCCCTGGGATAACTTGCCCGTTAGCTGTGGTTGCCTCTCCTGTGGATGATGTGCCTGTGTCCTCTGCTCTGGTGCAACTTATGAGCCTGTTGGCTCGCAGCGAGGGGATGTGGGGCCTGCGGTGTCGAGAGCTGCTCTCGCTGGGCTGTCCTCCCTGCTAGGAGCAGCTTGGGACGGGCTGTGTGGGGCTGGTGGCGGGTGACCCTAGGGCCTCTCCGTCCTCTGGAGCAGTCTGCAGCCAAGGGAGCTGTGGTCCAGTCCTTGTTTTTTTGGRAACTGCATGTAAAAATTACTGTGAGGGAACTGTGGTCCCAACTTTCAAAGCTACTATAGTTCATCAAAAAGTGATAAGCAGAGGGCTGCAGCTCTGAGTCAAAAAAATACAAAAATAAAAAATATCACGGTATGAGCTGTCAGAATAATAAAAATGATACCTCTGTACAAGCAAGCAATAGACTTTGCTGAGAAAACCTGGCAGAATTAGACAGTCTCTGTTTCCTACCCGTCTCGGAGGTGCTCTGGACGACATAAATAATTCTACTCTACACTAGAGATGCGGAATACAAAGCAGGTAAGCTTTGCACAGGGCAGGACTGTTTGCTTCTTAAGGACTTAATAACGCTCAGATTGCTCTGGGAGAGCTCTCCTTACAGCACATATCTATTTGAGGCAGCTCGACAGTTTGTAGATCTACTCTGGACAGGCAAAAAGATTTTCTGCGCCTGCAGATGTCCGCACAGATGTGTCTCAACACACATCCCAATTTCCCACCCCAAAACAATATCAAGGCCAGTGGCAGAAATTCCCCACGTGGCTTAAAGCTATTTGCTGTGCAGTGTATCTGCAAAAAACAAGCCCCTGCCAAGAGACCAGTGACTCGCGTGCCAGATGTCACCGAGCCAGATGTTGACATGTGTGTAATGAAGATGCTTGTCTTTGGACCTGACAAAGAATTGATTTCTACCACTTAAGAAACTGATGGGTTTTTCTCATTCAGTTTTGCTTACATGGAGCACACATGCATTTTAACTATATGTAAATATATATGCACACATACATGCATAGTTATTTGAAGCAAAGGATACAAATGCACCAAATATAAACAATGCATTGAAGATATGATTTTGGAAKGTGAATAGTGCGAGTCCCATGTAGCAGAAGATGACATTCTCAGCCAGAAAATTCATGAACTCGAACAACTTGAACAAGACAGAAAGAACATAGTTATGTCTCGTGCCTGGAACTAACTCCTGTTCACACATAGTTAATCAAAGCTGTCAGCTTGGAATGCAGAACTGTTTAGTTAACAGAGATCCTATCTATTTAAAAAATGGATTTTAAAACTATTCAATTTATTATACAGTGTATGTGGTGTCTCTGGTATTGCTTTTAGCTTTAATATCATCGTTATGTGCATGTTTTTCTCTATTTGCACTTGAAAGCTTGACACAGACAACTGGTAAAATACAGAGAGAACAAGCAAGTTACGCAAGCCTCAATGCAAATTGCAAGGAAGCTGAGGGATGAACTGAGCTTCACTCATGTTTATACAGATGAGTCTGGCATATGGATCAGATCCTGATTGCACAAGTTAGTTACCACAAAATAGCGATGGGTATGTGCTCCTGCCAGRGAGGAAACTTTTTCCTAAGTGGATTTTTTTATGAACCTGTACCTTTAAAGTGTGTGTGTGTGTGTATAAAATATATTTAATAATCTTGCAGATATTCTTATTGCACTACATGAAAATCAAGTACTGATTTCAAATGAATCTATTTAAATACCATTTTAACATGTTATAAAGTATGCCTAGGCTATGCCATTATGAAAGGACTTCTGTGAATAAGACAAGTAAAACCAAAACATCCATTTGCCTTGAAGGGATGGTCTTGATTGCATTTGTAGATGATTGCATAAAAAGTAATATAAAACCTAAATTTTCATATTAGTCACACTTGGAAGGAAATCAATCATTGCTACCAAGTAACTACAGAAGGGTGAAGAGAAAGACTTCACTCTTCTGAAGTTACTTCTGGGCTCAGGWGTCTGTGCTAACAAGCCCTAATACAGAATTAGGACCTAAGTTTGTCAAGTCTGTCTCCAAACGGTCATAAATTGTTCTATGAGGAATGTTACTATGGAGATATTTCTCTTCATCTTCAATGGGGCTTATATAGTTTTTTTTGTAATATGTTTGTGCTAAAAGTACTCAATAATAGTCACTAAGATCTAACAAAGGAAAAATGAGAGCTGTCAGAAACATYATTTAAAAGAAATTTCAAAGCAGAATGGCATAACCCTCAGTGGTTCAGGGGAAGGTGTTTTGGGCCACGTGGCAGCACCCTCACTTATCCCCAGCACCCTTTGTGGTCCCTGTMACGTGTTGCCTTGCTGAAGAGCAAAGCGTAGAACAAAACACAGGAAATATTTGCATTTTAGAAGACTTAAATTTCATAACGAAAGAAACCAGATGTCAAACCAGACTCAAATTATGGCGTSGTCAACCCATGGCAATTACTGTGATAGCTCTTTGCGTTTCCCTCCTGGGAGCAAACGTGATCCCACCTCTTTGCTGGAATGYCGTGTGGCACATTTCCTTAACGATTTAAACATTCTGTCAAGAATATCAGGATGTGATTTTATATATAAATATATTTATACACACATGGACACACAATGTTTGTTTCTATGATGTATTAATCTATTTTGAGGAAAGGGCACTACTATAAGGAATGGCAGATACTTTAGCTGTTGGGGTAAAGATAAAGGTATTCCGTAGTCTTAAAATGAAAGGATGTTGCACTCTTCAGTTGCAAAATCTCTTYCAGTCCTTAAATACAAAGCATGTCTATTTTTGATTCAATTTTAAAAGTCTGGAGCTGCATTTTTCTTCTTTTGTCCAAACTGTTTATTGACCTATATTTTTGAAGAAAAATGGATCTTGCTATATCATTCCTCTTGCTGTGTGCTTTTTCTTGGTGGTTTTCAAGAGCAAAACCTCTTCCCTGAAGTGTTTTYGTGACATTACTGCTTTTAGACTTCTCACCCCTTACCTCCTGGCAGTCTGGTCAGGATGCAGTCTTTTGTATGCCTTACAAATGCAGTTATAAATACTTGATTGTTGTCTGTGTGTTCTCATCAACATGAGCACTTAGCTTACAGGGTCAGTATTTTCAGAGCAACCAGCCTAGGCTTATCAGTTTACTTTAAAGCATATGCGACGCTTTCTAGTTATGTCRTGTGTATTAAATCTGTGTAACACTAATATCTTACCTTTTTTTTATTCTGTGAATACAGCTGCTGAACAGTGCTTTTTCCCTCCTGATGTCCCTTTTTACCTCCTTATCTCTCACTTCTTAGTATTTTGATCTTCCAGTATCAGAACACTGCCCACTTGCTAGAAGATTAAATCCAAACCACTTTATTTCCTTTGTATAGCAAAAAAATCTGGGTTCTATTTCAAGAGCTGATTTAGAATAAACTCCTTCCTATTGCAATCACAATCCTGATTTGGTCTCTGCTGAGGCAGCCATCTCCTTAGAGAGGCCGGACTAGCTTGTTGGCCTCGTTCATTCACGTCTTACGCATCCTCTCTCTCTGTCTCTCTTTTTTTTTTWAAAAAAATGCATATGTTGCATGGTGTGATTAATGCAGAACCAAACCATGCATTTAGTTTAAGTGTTAGCTTTGTGAATTATTGATATTTGCTGGTTTATTTCTCTAAAAGAGTAAATATAACAAAAGATTGTTATTAAAAATGCCTATTAAAATTGATATAATACTCATCTAAAAACTCATCCTTCACCAAATATTCTGAGGCTTTATGTTATTCTTAACTTGGTACATACTGAGAGACATGAGCAAAAAAATCAGTTTAAAATTGGGACAATCCTCTGGGAAGTGTCACTTGCAGATCAGTTCATATAGGTAGAGGACAGAATAAATGCGAGTCACAGTTTCAGCTTTGCTGTAACCACTCGGTTTTATCTTATAAAAGTAATTAAGTGAAACATATAAAAACTGTATTACTTTTATCTTTTAAGCAAGAAAAAGAAAGCATCTCTTATTTGTTTTTCTWCTCTGTTTCTCTCCCTCTGCCCCACAGTTAGAATCAGGCCAGACAGGGAAACAAGCTAGCACAAAGGGATTTTTTGTTGTTCCATTTTTTTATAGAAACACTTAAATTCTCATTGAGGGTTAGTGAGACTATCTGGCTAGGTAAATAAAGCACCTGCAAGATGCAACACACTAAGTTGCAGCCTCTGGTGCAGTAAAAATACAATCAAAAAGAGAAAATGAGCATATTTTATACCACARTCTCCTTGTGACTGGGGAGAAGAAAAATGTCATGTTTCTCAAACGCCAGTGTTTTTAATTAGCATTCTTTCACCTCACTTTGCTTCCAAAATTTCTTTTTAGGAAAGCCTCTATAACTTTTATTCACTAACTGTTTGGATCTGAATAGCGTTCTATTCTTTTAGTTAATTTAATTAAGGGAAGCCATCCGTACCTCCCTGCAAGCTCTCTCTAGTTGCATTGATTTTGTGAGCAACGTGTGGGAATGCTGCCTGTCCAAGGGTTATGTCTTTTGGCTAGAGCCAATTTCTGCATGCTTTACCACACAGCTAACAAAGAATTGACACTTCAAAATATTTTAAGCACTTCTAAAATCCCCTCCTGGTAAAAGAGTGGTAGTACTGTTATTGATGTAATCCATTTGACTGTAAAGGTTCAATGAACTAATATATATTTATCTTTGTATTTCTCATCTATGTTAGAATTAGAGACATTTCTGCTGATGCTTCAAGGAAAAAAAAGCACCAAATCAATCTCATCTTCCTCTTTTCATGTGTTCCAAGTCATTTTTTTCTTTTGTTCTGTTACTTGCCATCACATCCCTAACCTTAAGTAATCAATTCAATTTCTAAGGAGGACAAATACAATTTATTCTGTTTCAATATGCTGAGAGGATATATTCTCTTATATTAATTCTTCAAGTTCAAAAAACAATTTGTCTTCTATGCCGGTTTTGGGAGTTTGAAAGAAATTCACTCAATCTTTGATATATTAGGAGCTAGTACAATATGAAACCCTTTGATCTATCAGGGAAAATGAATGGTGTTTCTATGGTGTTTCCTAAGTCAAATTGCATATTTTCTGGTGAGAAGGAAGACTGTAAGAAATTCTGTTGCTCACTATTGCAATGGAAAACTTAGAAATCCAATATACTTCAGGACAGTATCTGTTTGCTCTCTTTGAATCTGTTCTACAGAAATTGTTGAAGGGTTTATTCACCCTTATTGGTATCTCTTACAGTCTTTTGTTTTGTGAAAAACCTTAGAAGAGCTTTCAGAACCACAAATCAGGAAAGACTCACATTTATCTTGATATAGAAAACTGGAGAAGTGTTTGCCTGGGTTTTCTGATGATGTGTTGCTTTGGTTTTATTCTTTGCTTATTCTAAGATAAAAAGATACCTACAAAATCACTTTACGTTCTGTAGTGGATATTTGTATAGGGTTTTCTATATATGTGTTGTTTAGTTGTAAGCCTGTTAAGAGGTGTTTTTAGGGTAAAGGACCCAAGACCGAGGGAGAGCGCACAGTTCAAGAACCGTTCTTGCTATCACTGGTGCTGGATGCCAGGAGATCCAGAAAATGTTGAATTCCATTTGTTATTCTTAAAGCCTTATTGTTCACAAGACAGCTCTTAACTACTCTACCCTGTCAGAATATTATCCTATGTTGATATTTTACAGTATGATTTGGAATTTCTCTAGCAGGATATGGAATCAATGGGAACACTAGTCTGTTTTTACATGGAGTTTGGGGTGGTGGCTTGGATTTTTTTTGTTTGTTTTGTTTTTAGGATGATCCTTAATTTAGGCTCCCTGCCTCTTAATGTTGCATTTGTTCAGGAATCAATGATTCATTTGGATAAAATATGAGAAATCTGGAGGATGTGCTTTACAGGATTACACTATAATGAGGGTTAAGGGAAGAGGCTGGCTCTTTGTATACACACACCCAAAAAATGGGGAAAAGGAGATTGCTAATGCCAGGAAGGAGAAATGTTTTAGAATTGGCTCTTCAAACCCCTGTGACAAGATCTAGAGAGGCACAATAGCAGTCGTGGCTGGAGTCRAATTACCCGGTCTGCACAGTGACATGAACGAGCTCCTTGGTTCTGCAGTGCTCACACGGACCATTTGCCTCTGTACAGATGAAGACGTCTATGAGCCTCATTTGTGATTCAGTGCTCCGCTCAAAGAAAGTGCAGCATATGGCTGCCTTTGACATTCCTCTAGGTATTTCTCCCTTTGTCTGTGAGAATGGGGCCTGTAGGTTTTAATTCCAGTTGGGATGTGTTAGCCAACTGGTGGCAYCTACCACTGTGCTGTGAAGAGCAAACTATCACCTTTACAAAGAGCTCGTTGATATTTAMAGAAAACATTTAATATTTAAACAGATTATAAAACCTTTAATGAGATGGTCTGGAAACTAGTTTGCATATGGCATTATAAACTAGATATACAGATGAGGATTCCGTTTGGAATCACTCAGTATTTTTAGTGTTGTTTTGAGGATAGGAATGTTTTTGATACATTGATACAAGGAAAGTGATTCTCCTGTCCTTCCTGTAAAAAAAACAAAGGGCTTGAAAATGGTGATTTTTTTTCTTGCTATTCTTTTTTTATTGTTTCTATTTTTCATTTTTATTCTGTTCTTATTCTTTTTTTTTTTTTTTTTTTTTTTATTTTTTTTTTTTTTTTTTTTTTTTTTTTTTGCTATATTTAGCTATTATTTGCTAAAAGGAAACACAGTATTTCCACAGAATTTTAAAGGAACTCCATGTAAAAGACTGCGGATGAACATTCTTTTAGCATGGTTTAGTAATCAGGAACATCAGTCCCATAATGAGTCATTTTGCTAAGAAATTGAGATTGAGTGACGTGGTAGTATAATTGCTTTTACAGAAATCAAGAATTTCATGTGCTATTGTGACTCTGCTTGTCACTGCTTACCCAGTAAGCAGCTTGAGCCTTCTTTACAGCATTATAGTGTTCTGTGGGGTTCCRCACGATCTTATGGTACATCTGGTCAAACAATGTGTCTGGCGTATTTCCAACCTCCAGCTTTTTCTGRTAAGCGCAGAAAATAACCGTGTAGAGTTCTGGAATTCATTGTATGCTTCCTGTTAATTCCAATCCATTTCAAATGTAATAATTACTGCAAGCATTACGCATGTGGTGCATATTCAATTGGAGCTAAGGCAGCAATTTCTAAATGAGAGCAACCTGCCTGCAGCCRGCGCGTTGGCTCCTGAATCACATAGAGATGCTCAGAGGCAGCGAGCTCTGACGGGGCAGCTCGGGAAGAGGCGGCTTTGGCAGCCCATGGAGCGGCCCGAGTCCCAGGAGGTCAACTTGGAACTTAGAAATTSTAGGACGTGGGTGAAGGGGCTACTTCTCTTCAGGGGATTGGGCTGTGTGTGCACAGATAGCTAGTGCTTAAAGAGAAGTGAAAAAGTAGGACTTTGAGAAGAGACTAAGTCTGTGACTGCTATTGATTCCAATGTAACTTTGGCATCTCAAAGTTGGCAGAAATTCCTGCCTGCAGTTTCAGATACCTGCTCTTAATAACTAGGGGCTAAAAGCAGGATAAGTCTGGCTGTATTTCCAAGCTTGGTTGGCCTTACTGAGGTCACACTGAATGGCTGCAGAATGAGGGCTTTGATATAGACCTTGTCTCACCAAAATATGGTCTTCCTTTGTAATGCAGCTTGTTTTCTGAATGTCTGGGTACAACATGAACAAAAATGTACTAATGCTGATCTATTTGGGGATAAATTGTCCCAAGATTCTGTTTTATTTTCTCATCCTTTATAAGAAGAAGTTGCTTTTTTTAGACCTTTGTATTGAGTGCTGTGATTTGGTCACCTGCACTCCYTCCTTCAGGAACAGTGCCTGAAGCTCCAGCCTTTATTGCTTTTGAGAATATTGGTGGATTAAAGGAGGCTGGAAATTAGTTTTTCTTGTGTTCACTTGTTGAAAGGAAATCATGAGCTGGAAGAGGAGAGTATCTATCAGAGCAAGCTTTTACTCTTAGTCCCCATTTAAAAGGAAGAAAGTACTTCATGCTTACAATCTGTTTCATGGTAGCTAGGAATACACACTCCAGTGGAGCCTGCAGTCAAGGATCTTGTTGGGTTTAATGTATACTTTTTGGCAGCGCTAGACCTGCGTGCTAGGTATTGGTTAAACAGAATTTGCAACTTGTATTAGAAACAGTATTAATTATCTCATCCTATTTTGGTATAGGCTGAGTTTTCAACCAGCTGTACTCAGCTAGTACCAGAAGCCAAGGAACGATTCTAGTAATAAATTCTCCTAAAAGCCCTATAARTGTGCTGTGCTGGAAAACAGATTCCTTCTGCACAATACTTATGGTGAGCTTGTTCCAAAGATAACTTTCTTTTATCTCAGTCTTTCTGTCTGACAATCATTTATGTGGAAAAAATTGATCTCTTGCAGTGCCTTTTTTCTTGAGTAGAGCTCCTGGGCAAATCACAACAGCTGCATAAAGTTGCACATAGCAGAAGGGCCCAGATTATGGGCTTGCGTTTTATAGTGGTGGTTGTTTTGCTAATTAATAAGGAAAATTTGCTATATGTAGAGTCTAAGTCTAGGAATAGCCTCTAATTTTTAAAAATCAAGAGAGAATTGTAAGTGCCATTAAATCCTGGAATTTTGTGGTCTTTTTTCCCCAGAAATGTAAACTAATTATCTTTAAGTGATCTAGAAAAGAGTTGGCATTGTTGGAGATAAATTCATACAGGTTGTACACTTCCGAGGTGTGCCTAGCTCTAGTGCTTTGCTTCTAAACATGCCTGTGAACAGCAGGACCAAACCCAGAAGGTGCACCTGTGGCCTGTTTAAGGCGGGTTTAAGATGATTGGCACTAAAACCATTTCACTGGGTGCAGTTTCTGCCTCTGACTTTGTGACATTGCTTCTCCCACATGCAATGTGGGTGCTAAGCATCTGGAGCGGGACCCCTTGCAAGCAGCAGGTTGATGCAGATAGATAACTGATCTATAGATAGGGATCATTGATAGCGGTGACTAAAGATAACTGATGAAAGGATCCTGTAAGATTCTTGATGTTGAGAAGATTCTTGATGTTGAGAAGGGAGATCTGTTCTTTTTGTTCCGAGTGTAGGTCTGCTTTTCTGTAACTTGGTTACAGAGATGTTTAGACCATCAGAAGCACAGTGTAATGACCGAATGGGCTTCTGCTGTCTCTTTGCCTTCAGCCCTAGAGTGCCTCTTTTTTCTTTATTTCCTTGCAAATATTATTTGTTATTAGGAATCTTTGCTTTGATTCTGTGAATCTCCTTGCTCCCCTCTGTAGTTATAAATGGAAGAGCATCATGTCTAAAAGATGCTATTTTATGACAGGTATTCAAGACACTATAATGATTTGATTTACATTTTTTGGATAGAATTAATTTTTTTCATGACTTTCTTAGCTTGTTTAAATTCATATGGCAAATTAACATTAAACTAAAGAATATGCTTATAAACCCAACACTTCTACACCAAACCGTTGCTATAATACAAATCAAATTATCATATAGCAATTGGCTGACTGCCTTGCCTGTTTAAGGAAAATGTATAGCTATGTTACAAATGAGTTAAGCAAATTATGAAATCTTGAAGTGTTTTCAAGGGATTTCCTGGAGAGAGCTGCTGCTCTTCTACAAGGTAATGACATCTAATAGTCAGAGATGGTCATGTCTGCATTATATTGTGGATATTAAAATTTGATGCAGTCAGTACCATGACCTTCAGTGAGAACGGGCTTCAGCACTGTGTCCATAACTAAGACATGCACAGTGTGAACTTTCAGTCCTTCAATGTAAGTKGATTTACTCAAGCAGTCCTAATAAGACTAGGTGCCTCAGTCAAGTTACTCCCTCATTAGACGGCACTGGGTTCTGTTATTCCACCCTTATCCTGTTCTAAAGCTTCTACAAAAACTCGTAGGTCATGGGCTGCAGAAATCTGTGTCATCTTGGAGGCAGACATTGCAATCCCAGTGCAGCTCAACAATCAGAGAGCAGAAGATTTTGCGTTATAAAGTTCTCTCATTCCTGATGAGTTTGCTGTCAGGAACAGCAAAATATACGGGTAACCATTTGCAAGAGTGGAAGTGGATCTAATCTCTCTGATTATTTCCTTCTAATTTAGCAGAGTTCTTGCAGTTTCTTAATTTCGTGACATTTTCATACAGAAGCTGGTATAAATTATCGCCTCCTTAACTTTTACCCCCTAGACTTACAATTCAGGTCTCTTGGGAAGGATAGATTATTATATTTGTTCACCTAGAAAATTGTTAATGTTTTCCTGGCAAAATCTCTAGTCTTTCCCCAGAAAAATACATAAACTCATCCCTCGCATTAATGAAATCCCACCCAGCTGTATTCCCCTACACATTCATTGCAGTAGCYGAGGAGTAAAAATCAGTAATTTCCATACCCTACCTGCTTGGTTCTCATTTTGGAATCTGGCGACAGGTTGTTGTAGGTGTAATGGGCCTGTGTGACACCGCAGAAAAGGACTGCCACAATCCCTGCAACGCAAAGCAAAGCCGGAGTTAGCTGTAAGGCAAAACCAGACGCAGCTGTGAAACAAAGCCTGAGTTAAGTGCTTACAYTTTCTTCCTTAGGTTTGTTGGAGGGCTGCATAAAGCAGCTCATTAGACTGCGTTGAAGGCRTTTTGTACTGAAAGAACTCTCAGGTAAGCTTTTATAAGAGCTTATTGCAAACAAGTTAGATTTTTTTTTTTCTTTAGTTTTCAAAAATCCATAGAGGTTTGGTGTCTGCTAACTCTCCATCGCACTTTTGTGACATTTCCACTCTAGTGTTTGTCCCGAGTGTGTAGCACAGTCAGTCTGAATTAATACATGGCAACATCTGATCACAGTCTTGCGGATAGTTAACCAAGATTATGACATAACTGTCATGTAAGGAACTGCAAACTACAGAAATATTCTGGCAGCAAATGAATAGGAAAGGCAGAAATGATGATGGTTTGATTCTGTGTGTGACTTGCGAGCGCTTGGTGCCGAAGGAGCACCCAACCATGCTCTGCACAGGCCCCAGCGGCGGTGCCGAGGGCTGCGGCTCCGGGCAGCAAYTCTGTTTTCCAGCATCTGGAAGGTCAGTGGGAGCAGCGCAGCGTGAGTGTCAGGAGGAGAACAGTATTATATTGTGGTAGTATTTATTTTTATTTTCACATGCTTCCTGCCCAGCCCTGGCCCTGTTTCTAACTCATTAGGACCATTGAGTAACAAGATTGCAATGCGGGATTATAATTAAAGTAGCTGGAGAAACAGTACCTGCAGTTTCCCTGGACACAGGTAAAACAAGAGGAGAGAGGGAAAAAGAAAATAAAAGATAAGCATCCACCAGTGAAAGAAGGTGTATGTCCATGCAGGAAGAAAGCTCTGGCTTATTTTCTGTAAACTTGGGGCATGTCTGTGCTGACAATTATTCTCCTGGCTAACTAGCAGCATTAAGAACATGCAATGAAATTTCAGTTAAAAATATATGTCCAGGTGGTGATTTTCACTAGCTACAGGCTCAGTAACAAGATTGGAGATTACATTTCCTGTTTCACTTTTTTTACATGAGTCATKATGATGCCTAATCTAGCATTTTTTGTATTGATTCTTAAATTCACATATGATTATAAAATGTTTTTGTGACTGCTGAGAAATCATGAACTGTAGATTGTGAGAGAACTGAGACAGCAAAGTGAAATAAAGCAGGAACAAGCAATTAATAACAGCAGGAACATTATATTGCAAGTTGTACTTTCCTCATTTATTTTGACAACTGCTTAATTTTAATTATTTTCAT
This sequence comes from Nothoprocta perdicaria, assembly GCF_003342845.1. Lineage (NCBI taxonomy): Eukaryota > Metazoa > Chordata > Aves > Tinamiformes > Tinamidae > Nothoprocta > Nothoprocta perdicaria. The sequence goes on from NW_020455477.1 coordinate 4,907,638, forward strand.
TTTTTTCCTTAACTAGTAAATATTCTGCAATGCGGTTTGGCAATTTAGTGCAGATATACTAAAAATGACYTTATTATAGCATTCTCTTATGGAGACTTTGCTCAGTAGTAAGGAGTGGCTGTCACGTTGGGACAAATTGTAATGTGTGCAAATTAGATTATACTGAATAAGAATCAATTTATGTATATATCACAGCCTGAAGAGATAGCTTATTATTGATATCTATTACATTAATTTATAATTTACAATTATTATTATAACAATATTTGTGCTCTCATCCCAAATTTTTATTTTGGTTTKTTGGCTTAATCACACTCATTTCTCAGCCATGATCTGGTCCATACATTGTGTGTTAGTATGGGATGTCTTGAGGTAGGGGAATGAAATAGTTTGTAAAATATGGATCTGTATTAATAGCCTTTCACATTTCATTAAAAAGGAACAACAGGAACAACAAAAATCCCTCCAAAACCTAAGCTAAATAGTGAGCTTTATGGCTTTACTATATGTACACAAAACACATCACAGGTCTGACATATTTCAGTATTAGAGGAGAAAAAAATCTTTAGGAATTATTTTGCAGTTGTATTATTTAATAGCTACAGGGAAATATTAATGTCTAATGTTAATCCTTTGAAGTTCTACTCAGACTGTACTTTAGGTCTGTCATTAGCCTTTTTTCTTAAGTGGCTTGATATGTTTTGCTTGCAATTGGTGTGTGGGCAGAGCAATCCTCCTTTAATATGTCTATATTAATTCTTTATGTATAAGAAATAGCTTAATTTCCTGCAATTTTCTTTTCTTTTTCCCTTTAATTGGTTCTTGACTGTTTACCACTCTCTTTCTGGCCATTTAAAGTAGCTTACCATGGTGACAATAAAAAAAAAACAACTGTACTGCTCAATAACTGAGTTATTGTTACAGAAAAAAAGTGAAACGCTCCTTAGGGTGAGAAATGAGAGAGGCTTCAGTGTCCACRGCCCAGTCTGCCAAAAAGCCAAATGCTGATTATTTTTGTCTGGATAGGCAGCCTGTTCCTTGTTCTGGGAAATGGAAACTACCTCAGGTACCAGAAGCCCAGAGAGGATGTATTAGTGTTTCCCTTCCAAAACCACATTTTGGATATAATATATAACTTACCTATTTTATGTTTATTCTTGGAYGACACATAGCATCCTTCTTGTTAGCTGGAAGATTTAAACAGCGTTTCCTTGGAAGTTATTGGCTTGGGAAATCATTGCCTCCACTTGAAGGCAAGTGTTCATCCTTCTTTGCTATCAGTCGTGTGCAGTAAGTAAAGAACCAGGTGATGTTTTTAAGAGCCATTAAGCGTAAAGACGATAAATGGAGCAACATGAAGGCGCTACCAAAGTCAGTAGAAATGAATGTGAGCTTCAGAGAAGCTGAGATTTCCTTCAGCTGCTTTGGCTTTGAAGACTTTTCAAACTAATGCTTAAGTTAAACTTAGTTCTTGAACAATTTTGCCAAGGAAATAGAATGGGCTGCACTAACGCTCCATTAAGCAGTTTTCATGAGTTCCTCTGACACTAATTAGAGCACTAGATTTCAGAAATGGCAGCACTGAGAACATTAAAATGATCAGGCTATTACAAAGCTTTTTCCTTCAAATCACACTAACAGGTTACAAAAAAAAATATTACCTGGATAAATTCTATCTGTTTACARTTTTTATCTAAACTTCTGTGGCCTTATATGTGCTAAAAATCAATCCCTAAATATGCACTTGAATTGTGAGTGCACAATACCAAAAAGTGGCATTTTCTTCCACTAGAATTGTATTTTAAAGCTCTCTTTATTAAATAGAAKACAATACCTACCTGTAAGACCAGCAGCTTCTGCTGATAAGAAGGCACTCCAAGACAGGAGGAAAAACAGACCGGTTTCCAGCATGGGGAATTCACACAGCTTTGTGAATTTTGTTAAGTGCTGAAAGATAATTAAGGAAAAACAAAAAACCTCTATTTTGTAAACCAAAATGGCCCCCAAACTGATGACAGAAAGAGAACTCTCCCATAGTGTCCATCCAKGCAAGCTGAGCTCAGGAAAACCTGCACAGCTGCTCAACTATTTCAAACAAAGGTGAAAATCCTGCATAGGGTTTAAACAGGTAAATTCTACAAGTCTGCCATTTAAAGTCACATATGGTAAATTGACTGGCTTGGCATGTGGTTTACCTTGTGTTTTGGTGTAAATAGTACAATAGTAGGGTAAGAGTATAGTATTAAGTGYAAAGGCTGCTGATCTGTAGCTCATAAATAAGACAAATACACCATTTGTGTTTTAATCTCAAAATACTTKTACACAAATGTAATTATATACACACAAGTCGACAGTACAGTCTTGCCTAATGAGAAAAAAGAAATTTGCATAAAATTTGGAGCTAGAGATGTTCACGTTTTTGTGGGTTCAGACATGAAGTTCCTGTCACTTCACGCCAGGAGTGTTTGCAAAGTCTCCAACGCGCAGTGCAGAAGCTCACACTCGAAGCAGAGCTGGTCGCTCTCACTTACCACACACCTTTCCAACAGATATAGATTTTTTCCCTCTGAGAAGGAACCATAAAGGATATTAAAGCTGTGACAACAGCGTAAGAGGATCCCATGGCAAACGATCCAGCGAAGATCCCCAGAAAATTTCCCACTGACTGGAAGAAAGCAGCAGCATCAAATGCGTTAGGATTCTCCTTGGGACTGTAAATGGATATAGAGCTGAAAAAAAAAAAAAAAAAACCAAAAGAATGGGAGAAAGGAAAAGGATATAATTAATTCAAACTATTGTTATGATATTGAAATCAATAATTAAAAATAGACTTCCTTAGGGACTCCCAATGCAAAACAAGCTTCTCYGTGCTGACAGCAAGTCTGAAAGCAAAGCAAATAGAGACTGGGGGAAAACAGTGTATTTGCAAGGTATCACCCTGAAATCAATAGTTTGCTGCCAGCCAGTAAACATTTTTATACTAGAAGTGCAGTAAAGAATACTGTTTGCAGTCCAACTACATATTGAAAGATGGTAGGTGTATGAGAAATCTGTAGGGAAAAGAGATAACTTTGAATTATTTATTGACCATATGYCTTCAGAGCAGTTGTATATTCACAAATAGACCCGATAAAAAGTGTAGCTTTATGGCTGAGGCTCAAATGGGTGATACAAATCTCAGAAYGCACCAAATCTGCAGCAGCTATCCTGTCATAAACCACCTAGTATTCCCTTCTCGGGGTAACCCTTTCTAAACAGCAAYGAAAACAAAATAACAGCTAAAGAATGTAAAACCTGGTGGAAAACGGAATAAATGTTCTTCTGCAAAAAAATCTGCGGCAGTTGTCAGAGGTCCTCTYCTGTATCCCACCTCTTGAGTACCACCACTAAATGTATTTTCTTTTGGAAATTATGCCACCCACCAAAGGGGAGGCAATAAATTTAAATATTTTCTAGAGTGTCTGGCTTGCTACTTGCTGCAAGTCAGTTATTGCCTGGAATTCTAGTGATRCCAAGTATGTATGCCTTTTTGCTGTTGAAACATTAAAATTAATAGATACATAGTAGCCTTACACATCCTGAACACTAATTGAGCCACATTTCAGATTTTTGTGGTTCTATTACTGAAGCTCTTTAATGTTCTCTGTCAAGTAAAATCGACTGAGCTTGGCACTGGATTCCAGGAAGTGGCTTGAATTGCTGGAAAATGGTATTTTAAAYATTAAAAATTTAGAATTTTTAAAAAGAGTTGAATATTTTATGTTTTTGCATATTAAGAACATGTGATCCCTGCAGCCTAATATCTTCCATCTGGAGTTGAGGCTTAGGGATGCAGTTTTGTACAGAGGATTTTCTCAGCAGGTTCTCAGCAGTTGTGTACATTCAGAGAACTGCAAACAATATGAAGAAATGTGAAACTAGATCTCATGTCTGTTTGTCTGTTTTTGGAAGAAGGCACAAGGATTCTAAAAGCATAAGGTGGAGACTAAATATGAGCACTGAATATTTTTTACAAGAGAAATTACTTAATACCAAATTCTGCTATTTCTAGGCATGGATTATTAGCAGGACTTAAAGAAGAGTGTGATGATCTTTTAATGGAAAGCACTAGTACTACTGGTATGTAAAATATCGTACCCAGTAGTACTGCCAGTATTGTACCCAGTAGTACTGTACCCAGTAGTACTGACAACATGTTGCTGTCTAGATTTTGAGTCTTCTTTCAATTGTGGTTGTCTTAGACCAGGGACTCATTATAAATCTTTGCTTCTCTTGCCCCTGGTGACTCCGAAATGTTTGTCATCCCTGGCCTACAAAACTTCTGTTCTTTCAGCCCCCACAAGAAATAAAGAACTATATTAAACCTTGCTTAAATTGTTACAGTTGTGAGAATAGCTTTACCTCAAAGAARCTGCTGTCAGCTATGATACTGTATGTTAATGCACTAACTTGCTAAGTGTATTTTATATGTCTAGGGAGGAGTTCAGTTTAGTTAGAGTTGAAGGCATTGTGTTAATATAACCCGAAATGCTAAATCTAAATATTTTAGGGATATCTTGACAGAAGAGCAACTATCAGGTTGCCTTGAATAAGTATATAGAGGCTACAGTTGCCAGTACATATATTTTTTTCTTCCAACTCATAGTGTATTTAGCTCTGTTTTCCATGATGCCTTATTCTATGTTGAATCTATGACATTTTTTTCTGAACATATTTCTTTATTAATGCTGACTTTTAACTCTCGTTAGCGTCTGAAATACATGCTAATTTATCTGACATTTTTCCTGTATAAGTCGTAGTTTAATGGAACAGGATTTCTTTTTTCYTTTTTATTGCAGTACTTCTTGTGAAGCCAATTGTTTGACATAAAAGCAAAATTTCAGAGTTTAACATGAGACCTAATCATAATTAAACTTACAGTGCCTCTAGTTGCCTTCCTTCTCRGACAGCAATTCAGGAAATGTGCTGGCATAACTCTCTGCTCCTGCTACTCTGCTCGCTCTGACTGACATAAAGGGGTGATCTCAGCTCATTAAGAAACAGCATGTACGAGTTTGATTTTAAATTTGAAAATCTGTTTAGTTTTTAAGTATTAGAGGATTTCTATTTGTTGAACTAGTATAGGAATCAAGTGGGGCATTTGTGTACATTTCCAAGACGGTCTAAGCCAGTCTCAAAAAAGAAAGGGAATAGAAAGTTATCTTCAGGTATTGGTAAGCGAGCAGAACTATTCCACAATGCCCTTTTTCTTCCCAATTCATCTGTGCKTCATTGGCCAAATAACAAGGGACAGGCTGAATTGCTTTCAAAAAGGATTTATAGACAATATTTATGTAATAAATTGTAAGGCAGGATGTATCTTTCGGTTGAAGCAAAAAGGAGGATTTCTTGTTGGTGCCGGTTGTACCACCCTGATCATCTGGCAGCTCTCATCTTTTATGATCATTTTAGGTCAAAAGCTTTGCATGTTGAAGAACACTCCTTTCTATGGACTTATATGGGAATGGGGGGAATTGGGTACTAAAGGTCCCCATCCCATGCTGAATTTTAACTTCTCCTATAACAGAAAGAGAACAGTCATATTTCCAGTTAATTCTCAATTGTTTATTTCTTACAGACCCCGATATTCCCAAGGAAGATCTCCTTATGTGCCCACCATAAGACACTTGTCTTGCTGTAACATTTACCAGCCTGTGAATCTAGTGCAGTGATACTATTCTTCTGGTTTTAAACAAATAAGTTGGAAGTATTTAAGATTAAATCAAAGGTTTTTCAGGAAGGGTTTTTTGTTGTTTTTTTTTTTTTTTTTTAAGGAAAAAAATCTGCAGGTGAGATCAAAACTTCCATCTGACCTTTTGTTTCTGACAATTCCTAGTTAAGCTTAGGGCTAGGATAGTATCAAATAAAGTGAGATTAGTTGTAACTAATTAGTTGTAACTATTGGAAAGGCAGAGAAATAACTGGTTTGGCTGTGTCATCCAAAGTGATACAGTGCATGTTTTAGATGAGTATTGGTAAAAGGTAATATCCTGAAGAAAATACAGTTTAGGATCAGAAGGAAAATATGTACAAACAACAGAAAATTATTAATAAACCAATTTAGAATCAATAATTAGCAATGACTAATAAATAAACTATTTTATTCCTTCCCTTATCCCTGGGTTTATGTGACCAACATGAAAGCAAACAGCTTTCAAAAGGAATCTTCCTTTCAACTTGCTTGGTCAAAGGGCTCGGTGACCTCCTTCCTATTTGCTGCAGTATCATGTGTCACATAATACTGCAGAGAAAAGAATTGGGAACTATATAAAAAGATAAAAATTAATACCTAAAAATACAGAAACCTCAAATATTCCTTAAATATCTTCAGTGAATGAGGAGTGATCTCCCTCAGGTGATAAATAATTACAGAACCACCTGGTGTTTCATCACCTGCTAATTAAGAAAAATAAAATAGGCTAGGAATAAAATAGGCAGAATTCAAGGTTGTTTTTAATAAGAAAAAGGAAGTTATTTTTTCCCTAAAACTGTAATGGACTAGATATGCATAGGTCACTATACTGTATTATAAAATATGGACTTTGCTGAGAAATGGATTGAACAGAATAGTTTCTATTTCCACYCCACTTTCTAGCAATGTAGTTTTTCTAAGAGTGTCAGAAGAGGATCCCAAAGACAGAAGTGCAGTTTCTGCAGACTTGGTGCCACTGAGGCTGGGTGTGAAGGTGCCCAYACAGCATCAGGTCCCTGCAGCTCCTCCTGGCAAACCGGGGCCTGTAAAACCCTCCAGGCTGCCTCATAAAATATCTCCTCGCACAGGAATAGTCAGTAGATGATCTATCAAAATGAAAGCAGGTGAGATAAGAYGGGGATGTGAGTATGCCAAGCCAACAAATGTATATATGCAGTAGAGACGAGTTTTGCATGCAACTAAGTGGGGGGAGAGAGAGACACACCAAGGCAGGAATAGTTCAGGGCTAGAAAAAGCCCTACGATGTAGCTGCACCTTGAGGCAAACAGGTAGAGATCAAGTCCTCTAGGTGAAAATTTCCAGTAACAAACTTKTATTTTTTTAACAAAGTGACAATCCGTAAGCAGAACAAGTAGACCGAAGATGCACTTAAAGGACAGAGGTGTGTTTTCCCTACAACCTTCTAGATAAAGAATGCTTCCCTGAAATGTATTCCATATTTGCAAATGTTCAGAGAATTAAGGTTGCAGAAACTTGGATTTTACAGAAATACCTGTTTGCTGTTCTGTTTGATTCTGCCCTTCAGCTTCCCTTTTCCCAAATATCCCATGCTGTGCTTGCCTGGCCCAGCTCATCATGACCTGGTTTCTGTTCCAATCACAACCTGATTGCAGGATATTCCAAGTAGTGCCACTTGGTTTAATTCCAGAAACAGGTTTGGCGGGTATTGTAGAGACTATCTTCTAACTGGGATTATACTCTGTTCCCTTTTCATTCTATCATGACATATTTATATCTTGTCTTTTATGCTGCAGATCCAACCATTTAAACTTCTAAACATAATGATTTTTATTTCCTTAATAATAAAATACTGCATTCAGTATTTTCAGTGAATATTCAGTGAATTTCAGTGAATATTCAGTACTTCAGTATTTGTTTCTAAGTCACCAGAATCCAAAGTTACTTGGGAGGTTCAGTCACATCAGGGTGACTGAACCAGGTCTCTCTTCAGGCATCTTAGTGACTTCTTCCTCAGAAAGCCTAAACCTTCCCTTCTAGTGACATCACGGTGTAAAGAGTTAATGTTATCCTGCCTGTATACAATAATACAATTCTGTCTGCATGTAATAAAAATGTTTGTTTCAAAAACATATTTATTTAATAAAATATTAATATATACTTGGAATTTTTTTTATTCCACTAGCTAGTTATTCTTCTATTTTCCAGGAAATCTGTGATGTTAAAAGTCATCTATTTGAAGTGAGAATGTTATTGATGTGGTGAATTTAGAGATTCTCTATCTCCTCTTCTACTTCTTATAGAAGTCCAGGGTGATGAGCAATGGCCTCGAAATAAGGATTTTCAGTGCAAATGACGTATCTCTTTTAAAATACAGGAATTGGATTCATGTTTAGTTGTAAATATTCTATGAGTGTAGGGCAAAGAGTTTAAAATGCCCTTGGAGGCCTAATCCACCTACAGTTGTGCATTATCTGTATTAAAGCGGCACAAGGTGATATCACGGGACCTCTGTGCCCACTAACAAACTGCTGCTGATGGGTCAAGCATTGAAGGTGTCTACTGATTACTGGTGACATGGAGTGTTAAGTCCTCCTCCTTGTCCTGAAATTGCTGGTATGACTCCAGGTTGGGACACTGATGTTATTCAGCTACCCTTGTCTTTTACAGTGCCTACACTCTTGCAAATAAGTGTGACGTTTACATATTTCAATTGAATTCTAGCTCCCTGTTGATAAAATGATGCAGCGTGATGGTTGCCTACACTGAGCAATATGTGTTAGAACAGCAGAGCAGATTGCATTAAATGACTGTGATTTAGTGTCATTCTGCTCAAGCGCCAAGACGAAAACCTGTCTAAAAATCTATTGATATATTTATGAACATCCAGTGTAACTCCAATGACTTGACACAGTTTTTCCATGTTTATGCTAGTGTCACAAATAAAGCCAGCTGTTACACACTAAGAAGCTCTTTCACGTCTAGCCAATTCTAAGTGCCCAATCCTCCTTATCTTGAGGAAAATGGCTTGTTCCTTTTTATTGGTACTGTCTCCAGCACCAGTAAAACAGGAAAGAAACCCATTTTTACCATCGATCTTATAAGCCTCTACTGTAAATGTCATGATTTACATTTAACAGAGGTATTTAAGTGTTTAAGCAAAGGCTATATATGGATGTCAAAGCAGAAGGAAAGAATAGGCTACCAGGGGCATTTGCAAAAAATTCAAAGCATGAAGTAGAGTAACGGAAATGACTGAAAGGGAAAAATATCTCTGTGATTGATACCACATTTAGTTTCTTAAAAATAAATGGTATGAAACACATGCTCTGGGTAGGTTTTTCTCAGACATGACACAAGGGGTTTTGTTTTTACATTTGTTTTCACTATATGTTGCCACCCTGAGCTAAACTGCCTATGGCACAAAGTATTTAGTGAAGCTGGATGAAATGACAGTCTTTGTTCAAAACAGATGTAGAATTTAGTAAGTGAGGAATCAATACATATTTTCTGTTAAGAGATCTGAAAGCTTATTGCAGAAAAAGCAAAGCCACTGCTTGTGACTAAAATATTACATCCTGGACGCAGCTAAATCCCCTTTTAGCAGGATGCTTGTAGGAGCGGGGCTGTTGGATGTTGGTTGTCGATAGCAGAGCGCTGTGCCACATCTGTGGCCAGTCAATAACCTCGGGCTCTTTCACTTCAGCCTGTTGCTGTAAGAGATTAAACCCCACGTGAAAAAGAGTGAAAGGCATCTGAAAGTCGATATGAAGCTTTTTTTTTTTTTCCTCATGTCAGTGCTCTCTAATACTTGCAGCTAAGACTCTTTTCTGGGTAATAAATAGGAAGAAATGTGAAGCACAACTTGGTATGTAGTCACTGTACAGTCTGCTTTTGCAAACCATGGTTCATCATAGTCTGAAGGGTCTTAAGCAAGAAAACAACTTTACATCTCATGTATGTTTTCAACATCTTGAATAGAGTTTGCTAATTTTCTGCACTTTTTTTTTTTTTCAGAGATTTTTAAAAAGAGGTTTATTGCTTTGAGAACTGCTGAAGTACCTGGGCCGTATGGGATGAACCATCCACAGTTCTGACCTGGAGCTCTGGATCGGAAGTTCTCTCTTTGGCCCCATTTTCAGAGGGAAAACAGTGCGTTTATTAACTTGGGTAGCTGAATAGGCTTTGTTAGGAAGCAGAATGTTGAAGGAAGGGAGTTCAGAGCTATCTTGGTTTAGTATTGCAAATTGCCTATAAGATGACTGCCCTCCCTTTGTACTGTTTTTGGAAGTGAGATTTTCAGACTTTGGTACCCATCAAGTATTTTCATGCCTCTACTAAAAAAATGATAATTCTTGGCTTTTGCTAATCTGGATTTGAAATGAGCCAGTAATTTAAAGAAGAAAATCTCTATAATTGCCTGAGCTGTTCAATTCTATCTACATTTCATTATTGAAAATATTTTCTATACTCTTAAAAAATGAAAAAAAGAAAAGAAAGAAAAGGGAAATATGACTCTGGCTTTGTCTGAAGGAAATATTATCCTGATAACAGAGCTTCTCTCACAAATATTAGTTCCACTTCTATAGCTTTATAATAAATGGTTGCAGCTGTTGCCATGGTGATTTTCATTTTTAAAAATGTATCCAAGTGAAGACAAGAAATTCAGCTGTTATCACGAGAAGGACTAAAATAAATCCAGATGTGAATTGCATGCTCTGGTGCTGGCAGTAATAATGCRTATTTTGGCTTCTTGATATACTGGAGCTGAGGAGGGGGATTTGGAGGGACCCTCAGTTGTAGGACTCTGTTGCTGATCCAAAAGTAGCTAATGGATAGAGCAAAATTTCAGCTCAGGGAAAGTCGCTTCCCTTGCTACACAGGCTGGGCAGCCTTGCATAGATCATGTCAGTAATGTTCCCGTGGGAGCTCCGTAGGCCTGACGCTCTCTTCGCTCTCCTTTTTGAGGGTATGCTAACGTTTTGTGTTTTACATCTTCTAAATGGTAAGGAAAATATGAACTTTGGTGGAAATTTTCCAGTTGAACTCTTAGGTGTTACTTTTCATCTTACCATTCTGTAGCTCCAAAGTTCTTTGAAACCACTGCTGTATATTTAAAACTAAACTTAGTGCATTAAAACAAATTCACCTGGCTGTAAGCTGCAAATAATGTGTAATTCAACTAGTCCTAACTTGTTATCCACTGGGAAAGGGTGCTAGGTACGGAAGATATGGTCTACTTAAGTATATTTAAAGAGAAGACTATTTAAAGACTTGAAATCATTTTTGAGGAGATTGTGGAGGAACCTGCCCTTCCGGATGAAAGTTCTGGACCTTCCAATGTGGAAAGGTAATAAATAGCTTGGTGATTTTGCTGACTGAAAATCCCAAATCAGTAATTAATTGCCCAAAGCACAAGCAGGAGAGGTGTCTAAGAACAGACTGTCTAGTGTGGTTGGATGGGAGACAGGTTAAAGCCTCTCTCCTTGCCCAGGAGCCTCAAAAGCCTGGGCTTGAAGGTGCTCTAAATTACAGCTGGCTGGTCGCAGACTCGGTGGCTCCTTCCAGCAGCTTGTGCTGTTGAGAACAACAGAGTTGTGGCTGCTGAACCTTCGGAAAATCATTTTGCTCCAGTCTTTAGGCTTATCGACTATGACACCTGAAAATGCCATTTACTTTGAAGGATTAATGAGCTTTCTACTCAGGATAAAATACCACAGAGGAGAGAATCACCAATTAAGAAATGATGATGGTGTAGACAGAATATCAGTCCTGATATCTATGTCAGTCACAATGGTAAAAATCCACTAAACACTCCGCTAACTATGGGCTAAGTCATATGACAGTAGAAACAGAATGTAGAACTGCAAAAACTGATCCTGAAATGATGGTTCAGAAATACATTGAGGATTAYCTATAGGAATAAAAACAATTTCCAGGAAGTTGAAATGTTTTCCTCAGCAATTTTCAACTACCTATAATCTTTTCCCGGTGTGCCTGAGGGAGGAACATGGGCACTGCCTTCTTATCTCTGTCTCTATCATATTTGGCTGTGCTTGCTATAGGTCAGTAGAGCAATGTAGAAAAGAACTGTTTCATTTCTTTTAACATATAAACATGTGATAAACAGGGATACAAAATGAAAATGCCACATATTTTAAGAATGATTTCTATGTTTGAAGTTTTGTAATGGATAAATTATTAAGGGAAAACAGTACATACCAGTTTATGACATGTATTGTTGGGATGCTACTTTAATTCTAAGATTTACTCATTTAGCTCTTTCCTTTTAGAAATCGATAYTCTAATGTCACCAGATCTTCCCAGATTTTTTTTTGAAATTACATTATGAACCCAAATAACATATGCATGCTGCATTCACAGTGTGTAGATCATTGTAATTAGCAATCAGTTGGGGAACATCAAAGTWCCAAACACATTTAAAGGAAACTGATAATAAGACTTCTTTTTTTTCCTTGCTACAATGGTCTTTACAGCAAATGTTTATAAGTCTCATTTCCCTAAACACAGGAGAAGCTAATGAGCTTCATCTCTGTCCTCTCGCAAGGCCACTTGCACAACTGCTGCTCTGATGTTTGCTGTTTTCAGTCTAGTTGTAGGTGTAGGAGGCCAGGCAATGCCCAAACTTTATTTGAGTGTTTATTTTCTATAGCTTATGACTTTGTCAAACTGACACAATTTAGACTATATTTCCATGTTGCATTTGCACTTTTATTGAAGACTTTATCGTCTTCCTGAAATTTCTGCAGCAGAAATTGAGCCATCTTGCAGTGTAGAGGAAATCTATTTCTGCCTGTCTCGGCCAAAACCTTCCAATCACATGATTCTTACTCATGTGTTTTTCATGAAAATGTGCCAGAATGGAGCAATTTGTTAAAGTYTGTGAAATATCTAGTTGACAAACACTCGGTGGAGATTGGATAAACTTCATCAGCTAAAAATCTTGTAAGAGATTTTTAGGCATTTAAAACTGAATGTTTTTTGCCCCTGCATTTGCTGCTCCCCAGGCTCAGCAGCCTTCAGAACTGGCTGGCAGCCCCRCTGTCCCTGCTCCTCATGTATCCTGTTTGCCACAAAATATGAAGTAGGAAAACAAAGRGTGTTATGTATGAGAAATAAGGAGAGGGTGTTTCCTTAGCACTACCTAGAGATGTGGGCTCTCTCCTGCTGAGCCCAGCTCAGAGAAGACTATATGCTACTTTTATTAATTATTCTCTTTGCTCACATGACACAAGTATGTTTTCAAGCAATAAAAATTCAAAATCTAAATGGTGAACCATGTGTGCAAGAGTAATGTCTTGGGTATGGACCGAGGGAGGATTTTGTGTATTAAAAATAAACCCTCACATTTGATGAAAGTGTTTACAGAAGGTGCCTCGCAACTCATCTTCTATAATGTATGTTTTGGGCGTTTTGTAACTTTGTGCTGGGTAGCTCCTGGAAATAKGCAGGCCATTCTGTCAGAGTGAACAGATTTTTCTCTCTCCGTGTAATCACAACATGACCTCCAAAGACTAGAGGAGTTTTCTTGGGGTTTATACTGTCCTAACAAAACTTTTATTTTTTTGAAACTGCCATAATCTTCCAACTGTGTATTTCTGGAAAGATTTTGGCACTGAGTTGGTGTAGATGGGTGCATGGTAAATGAAATGGCAAGCTCTCTTCATCTTTCCAGTTCCTATTCCTTTTCTCCTGTCTTCTCTACAAAGATTTGAAAAATAGGTTGACCTACTGCAAGAGCCAGTCAGATTCTTGTGTACAGTAGAAGGTGAAATAAGCTTGTTTTTGGAATACCTAAAGGAAGTTAGTATCAGTACATTCATTTCAAGCTAAAGGAAAGTTGTTTCTGCAAGTAAAATTTGACTGTGTATATAAGTATTTTGCTCTCAGAAAATCTGACTTATTCACTAGAGAAAGATTATTTGGATAAGAAAAAACATCTGGAAGAGCTCAAAAAACAAGCTGACTCATACCAGGGCGTACTTCACTTCTGAAGAGCTCCCAATAGAAATCTTTGCAATGAAGAAGCTCTGATGCCAATTTGGTCATTTGTACTGAAAATATAGCTAAATAATTACCTCTTAGATGTGATTTGCAAGCATTGCAAGTAGAATTCTTAATTCTGAACCTGTGTTTCATAATTTTAAATGTTACTGGTTTGGTTGTGTGTAAGTGGACAGAAATACCTGCAGCTAGTCTGATTGGACTGGGTATGACAAGTACAGACTTTCCCAGCTGATTGGAGCTAAGTTATAGTTTCATATATCCCTGAGGGCAATCTCCATAACAGTACTYGCCGAAATCCATTCTAGCTTACAAACAGACTGCAACTAAGGCTGCCTATTCAAATAAATTGCATAAACAGAACAGAACCCAGTTAGATAACTTATAGCTGGAAAGATCTTTAGCATGTAATAACTAGAAGCTAAGTAGAATTTTTAATGTGGAGCCAATATTAAAAAAGGGATATGAAATATTAAAACATAAATGAAACAAAATGAAGGGGTAGAGTTTAATTCCTGAAAACTATTCTGTCTTCTTCAGACAGAAATTCCAGCTATGACAAGGGCAAAAGAAATTCCATAGCACTGTTTTCCCTGATTTCCATGCAGCATTGTTCTTTGCAGTGAGGCTCCCGGAGAAGGGAAGGTTTATCATGCTATGTGGGATTTCCTCTATTCTGGGAAAGAAGACCTTTACAGTTTGTGATAATAGTGAATTTGGGCAATCTCCCAATGCTCACATCTCCTGTTCCAGATGGTCAGTGACGTGAAACTCTAATTATCATCAAGATAATAAGCAGGGGCTAAACCYTCCCTCAAAGGTAAAAAGAGCAGATGGGCAGCCATAATGTCATTATTATAGAAATAATAGATAGAAAGAATTCCTCATCCACCTTTCTAAATTACTTGCTAACTTGTGCACAATTAACTCCTCACTGTATTTCTTCATTGGTTACTCTGCTATTTCACTGATTAAATAGCTGCTCCTTCTAACAATAGTGAGAATAGGAGCCAGATTCATTTTGTTTCAGTAAGTGAAATGTTTGAGCTGAACTTCCATCCAGCATTTTGCTTTCTTTCAAGCTTTCAGTAAATTCTACTTTATTCCTCTCCACAGTGTTATATTTTCTGACCTGTTATTTGAGGTATATTTGTTCAAAATAATGTCTTGTATTTCTAAGACATCTGAACTGAATTACAATTAGTAATATCATGACTGCATCTAGCAGTAAGAATCACCAGTGTGACAGAAGCAATTCTCTTGACTACCTAAGGCAATTATAGGGATCACTGTCTGAGAAATGCCARCCTTAGAGAGTGCCAGTACAAACTGAGTTGCTCTCTGACTTCTCAGTTATTTCCACTGGAAATGAATACTGCTAAGTCTGTCTCAGTTACCTTTGCCATGCTATTTTAGGAAGCTCCATACAAGTTTTAGAAAAACTTCTGACAAGAAAGAAGGGTTTGAGCGTATCATTAAATTGTATATAGCACTGTGAGGCTAGAATGCAAGTATTGTTGAGCAGAGAAGAGCTATGATATGAAATGTATTGTTACACATCCATCCTGGGAAGATTCAAGAGAAGCCATGAAGCTATTTTTGTTTGGAGTTCTTTCTTTAGTCTTTATCCTACTCTAGTGGGTAAGCTCTATTGTG
Organism: Nothoprocta perdicaria; assembly: GCF_003342845.1. Classification (NCBI taxonomy): domain Eukaryota; kingdom Metazoa; phylum Chordata; class Aves; order Tinamiformes; family Tinamidae; genus Nothoprocta; species Nothoprocta perdicaria. The sequence goes on from NW_020455477.1 coordinate 4,923,029, forward strand.
TAGAGTGAAGGAGACAAGACACAAGCAAGATGAAATACATAACCACCAAATTATTTCTCACAAATTTCAAGCCTTTTAAACTCAAAAAAACCAGTATGGTTTCTAAAGACCTTTAATTTATCAGCCACTGATACAGTGTTATATCCTACTTGGATCATRAAAAAATGGACTTGAAATATATGTACTGTTAGAGAAGAATGGTGCTGCAGAAGTTTGGAAAGCAAAATTTCTTTATTTTCAGAAATGTCTTGGTAACTGTTTAAACCGRCACACAGAAGCTTGTGCCACATGTCCTGTGTCCTGGCTCCCCTTCATTTGCTTTGATTCCATGTGAAACATGTGCTATACGTTGCTGTTCCTTGGATTTTGTTTTATATCAGCCAACCTGCCTGCTGCTCGTGTGACTTGCACACTGTCACCTCTACCAGGAAGCAGATGAAGCTCATCAGACCTACTGAGTAATAATACTAGAGCCAGTAGGGAAGTAGTCATGTCTTTCATATAATGATGATACAAACCTTTCTGACATTCTCTACAACGGAAACATCTCTTGTGTAATGTTCTCATAGATAATTTCTCTTAGCAGCKAACACATATCCGTATTCATTACTGCTTTCCACATCCTACACTCACTGAGCACTCAGCACGAGAAAGATTAAATAGCTCTGCTAAATATACTGTCTCAGTGCTAATGACCTATTCAGCTACTTGCCAGTCACGTCTCAACTATTCCTATACCTTCTTCCACACTTTCTTCATCAATTTTCTCTGCAAATGTGCAAAAAATACATAATTGCAAACCTGCAACATGTACACTCAAATTAGATGTAGACTTTTGCTTCAACAGTAAGAGAAAATATGGAGAGAGAACAGCAGAAAAGAAATGAAGAGGAATTAAGTTAATCTTCACATTTTTTGTAAATATCCACAAATATTTAATATTCAGCCAAATTCATCACATACCACTCCAGCTGAAGTTACTGGTATGTTTTTTGATTAAGGTCTTCAGAATATGCTCTAAACTCACAAACATGTCACTGCACACTTTATGGTATTTATTATATATATCTACAAACATTCCTGGCTCTGAAATCTGTGAATGAGAAATGTTACCCTAAGGGTTGCATCCTACAGTGCGAATGGCCAGGCATACTCTGGGGCTAAGCTGAGCAAATAGCTGCTTTATGATGTTTRGGAAAAGGAATGACAGAAGGCTAAATCTGCAGCTAAGAAAATGGCTTGTGTGTGCTGGACCTTTTGTAAGCTAAATTTTGTTGTTGTTAGTGGCTATCATGTTAGGTTTCAGGTATATTGCATTTGTGCAAAAGCTTATTATTTAGGCTAGAAATTAAAGTGTACCTGACGACACCATTTATTCTCTTCAGTCTCTACAAATGACTCAATCTGTTGTAGAAACCAAGGCATCAGTCCTAGTGAATATATAAACACTATGTTAGCTTTCCAGCCACAAGCTGTGTAGTAAAGAACAGAGCTGTAATTTGCTAGATGYAGCAAAAAAATATGAGAAGCAGGTGGGCAGCATTTGCTTTCTTATGGTTTCTTATGGTTTCTGTACCCAGGCTATATGCAGGTGGRACATAACCTAGACCTGAGTACAAGCAGAGCAGAGGTTAGAGGTTATGAATCATACACTGTATGATAGTACTTTCTTTCTAGATACGCTTTGCAGTTCAACAGCTCCTTCATCTTTGAAGAGATCCACCTGCTTTGACATTGCAGTAGTTGAAAACTACAGACACTCGGTGGGTTCTGGCCCTCTCTGAGTTAGTTGTAGTCTTAACTGTAACACAGTCACTAGGAACCTTGACCTAGAAGAGTTTAAATKAGCTTTAAAAGTATTAGCCTGCATTATACAAAACCAAGTGAAACGGTAAGAGAAAAAAATCTCAGCCTTTTGTCACCTACATGCTTCTTTCCTATGTAATAACCACTTAAATGGRTGCTAGTCTACCTGCAGTTTCTGCTTGTTCCTAGATTTCCTTTTGTGCATTTTATTTTCTGATGTAGTAGATGCTCTGCTAAGTGACACATTCCAGCCAGAGTCACTGAATGTGACAGCAGTGCTGTGTCTAATCAAATGCTGTGCTCAGACACTTGACAGCATTTGGAAATATTATTCTTGCTCTAAAAGCTGTGCAAGGAGATTAGCGTAGGTGACTGTAACCAGGTTGATAATTGCAGAATATAAATTTAATTGGAATATTATTTTTTTGTACTTTGAAATGATTTTGTTTTTGTTGCAGCTAAACTATTAGAAGTTTCTCTTCTAGGATTTCAGGAAATGTAGTCTCATTTTTTAATGAACATAAACTCTGTTTTCCTTGAGGACAGAATAAATCCCAGTTTAAGGAACTCCTGAATCATTTATTTGGTATTTTAAGGAGATAGGTGACAATGAATTGGTGCTTTCTGTGAAACATCTTCAAGCATCTTGGGCGATAAAATTGTTTTTGCAAAGTTGTCACTATTAGATTCCCTGAGAGGATTATTTGTATTTCTAGCAATGCTCCGTGAATCTTGTGTTACACACAGAGAGGAGTTAACATGAGAACCTGTTAATCATGTACATGGCATGTACGCTTTTTGGAGAGGATATACTTGATTCTGGCTCATCATTTGTGACCTGTTTGAGGTTTCTTGAGAATGAAAAGGTTATATATAAATTTAAGGTAACATTATCAACTGAAGTATAAATTTAAGGTCATATTAATAACTGAAGCTCTGTTAGATTTAATAAACAGAGAAAGATAAGCTGGGCTACACTGTACCTTTTCATGGTTTTAATCTTGGAAAACAATGGATTGCAAAAAATAAGAAGGATATGAGATATCTTCTGCTTGAGAACATCTGTCTCCAATTTTAGTTGTTTCAATTAACATTATTCTGTCAAGATATCTTTTTCTTAGATCAGAAAAGAAATATAGAAAAGAATTACAGAATATACTGTTTTCTAAGCTGAAGAAATCAATCAGGAATTTGGCTATATAGCTACCATTAATAATACTTGGATTATGGTGATAAACAAACCAAGATCAAGTCTAGAACTTCATACGCTGTATCTGTASTTACACAGAGAATTATATCAGTAATTAAAGCTTACTGCACCAAGTAAAGGATGGAGGTGGATATACTTACTATGTCAGCACGATAGCCACGGCATCATTTAGGACACTCTCTCCAAAAAGGAGCGTGTACAAGTCTGTGTCGACATGCAGCTCATGGAAAATAGCAAGGACTGTCACTGCATGGAGACAAAACAAGCGAGTCTGTTATTTTCATATTGTCTTAGCAGCTTAAAAAATAAAGCAATGATAGGGTATGTGTTTTGAGAAGTCCAGTCTGATTTTATTAGCTAAGTAGGTGACAATAAAGAATAGGGATCAAATGAATGGGAGATGTAAGATCCTTAAATCCAGCAATGCTATCCATTTTTTTGCTTTATCAGAATTAGGAAAGAATTTTCCCAGTTACATCCAGAATGACATATGAATRGAAGTATCACAGTGTATTTTACTGTGCATGAGAAGAATAAGATTTTGTCACCCCAGAGGAAAAAGAATGCTAGTAAGACTTCACTTTTGCTATCTGCTTTGTAGGTTATGAGAACAGCAGTTTACCTATTTTAGGAAARATATAATAATGTTTACTGGGGAACAGTTATTGGGATAAGTAGCCTTATACCCTGTCCTATGGGCAGCATAAATCCTTTCCCCTCAAGTGGCATGTTTGTAGTGATGAAACTCTCTTCTTCAGATCAGGACATCAAATATCTGCAAGTCATTTTAGGATTCCTTCAGCATATAATTAAAAACTCTTTTTTTCTCCCTGAGTTATATGTTATATTTAAATTTTAGCTTGCTAGTGCAATAGAAGAATTTATATTGTGACAAATTTTAATTTTAAAGTTGGATGAGTCCTTTAGACACACATCTTCCCAGGCATTTAGACATGTGGTCTGTATTTAGAAATCTAATTCGTATAGGTGTCTAAGGAGGCCTTAGTCATTTTATGCCTCAGTTTCCTTACCTGTAAACAGTGAGGCTTAATGCTTCCCTACACCTACATATTGCTTTGTAATCTCTAAATGAGAAAACCTATCTGTGCTCAGTTTGATATTAGTATTTTCTCTTTGTATGGAGGAAGCAGAACTTTCTCTTTTCAAACTAAATTTAATGAAAAGCCGCCCAATAATTGGTATGGTTGGAGAATACACGGTACCGATCTGCTTCACTGTTGCTCTTTCTCGTGCATAATTGTGCCTGTGACTTAACCCTAGTAGCACAGGAGACTCTTCGCGTCTCCAGGATGTCACGTTAACATCTGACATTTCCAAAATGGAAATTGCACACGTGTACATTAAGGCGGCTGTGGGTAATTTGCACAAAAATATGAGCAGGTGATTTTTTTTATTTTTTTGTCTTAATCAAAATTCTTGGAATTTCAGTCATAATTCTGGTAGCACTGAAATAATTGTTCACAAAATTTTCTAAGCTATGCTTAAATACCTGGGAAATTAGAAGATCGATCTATAAGCCCATTTGTAGATTCTCAGTTTTTCTGTGTAATTTTATGACAAGCTAAATGCTAAACCTAGCCCAATTTTAGTTCTACCACATCAGAACAGCTGCTTTATAAAAGATAGTTTTTACATGTGTAAAAACAGATTGGCTTGTTATTAATTTAGGAGCATATTTATCACCAGATTGCAAAAATCCCTCAGCTAGCTGTATCTCATACCGCTTGGTTTTATTATGTTTGAAAGGAATAAGAAAATCCAGAAACTAAATGAGACCAGTATATGAAGTATTGCTTACTTAGCTTAATCATGTGACTACATGACTACAATAATTAATATAATTTATAGCTCATTGGTCTAAATTCTCTTTGGGAGCAAGTTCCAAATGGTAAGAAAATAAGATGAGGGAAATCTCATTTTTGATTCCCATCCATGTTTCTCAGAAAAATAACAGCTGCAATTTAATTATGGACTCTACTAACCAGTTTTGCCACTCACAGATTGCCTCAGTGATGAGTAAGGAAAGAGCCTTAAAATATATTAATTATATATTTATAAATAAGCTTTAATAAAAGAGTTTATGAAATGTACTACCTGCTGTATAAATTATCCTTTTAAATGCAAAATCTTTGACTTTATGAGAAATGGGGCCTGCTCTTTCTGATAAATATCCATTTTTATCAATAAAAACAGCAGCACGACTCCCATCTTTGGCTCAGCTATCACCATAGTAACTTTAAGGAGAAAAGGGCCTTGTGATTATCACTATGACTGAGGTAAGAGAGTTCATACAGCTCAGAAATAGCTCGGCTTCAGCAAACCTTTCTGAAGGGAAATCTCTTTTCTACGCTTGAAATGTCAAAAGTTAAAAAAAAAAAAAGAAAAGTGTTGAAGATGCATGAAAGGTCTTTGGATTGGAAGGTCATTGCATAGGATGTGTTAATAATAGTGCCTAAGACAAAGTTCTGCCCAGTTATTTTCTGGTGGCCAAAGCAGAGGTCACATCTTTTCTGTCACAGCCGGCTTCAATGGTCACTCCAACTCGTCGCTTACAGACGGTGGCTCCCAAAGGCCTCCTCACTGCCAGGTCCCACCACCCACAATGGAGGGCCGGGTTGTGGTCCCTGCATCCCACCTCGGTCACCTCCTCCTGGCTGCAAGTGAGGAGCAATGAGGAACTGCTCATGGCCCAAAGCTTCTGCTCTCTAGAGCCAGGCTTTGGTTGAACTAAAACGCAGCGCTAAAACCAGGGAGACCCTTAAGTTGAGGAAACTGAGTGGCCATTTTATACAGACTAGCTATGAAGTTTGCAAATGACTTTACCCACGCTGTCCTTGYGGGCTGAGTCCTTTCCAGTCTTGCTTTCCAGCTGCGAGCGAGCCATGGGTTTCCAGTCATGGGTTGTGCCTTCTCGCCTGCACAAACCCTAGTAAGTTCACAGGGCTCAAAAAAGGCATTTTCCCCTCTGTCAGCTTGCCTCTCACTCTAAGGCTCTGCTTAGGTTTGCCTACCCCGTCCCACCCTCAACGAGGCTAATTGAGACATTTTGTATAAAAATCATTCTAACGTGAAGCAGAAGGAAAGGCCGTTATCACCTGCTTTGCTTTTCTGACCAAAAAAAAAGGGGAAAAAAAAAGTGAAGGTAGGATTTTCACTGTAAAAAGTGTCATCATTAGTGATGCAAGTTCAGCCTAAGACTAAATAAAGTAGGATTCAATTCCTTTCATTAATACTCTTGCTTAAATGTAATCTGCTCAAATAGCCACAAAACTTAATGGTACTTGAAGCTGCACCTGTAACAGTGCTAATAATCCAGCATCAGGAGAGGTTTTTCTGTGACTGATGAGGCACTTGTGTAAGAAGATGAAGTATAAGAAGAGAAGGGATGATATTCCCAAGTACATTTGATTAACTTTTGATAAATGATACCTATCAATCAGAATGATGAAAAATACACACATTAGTCTGTCATTTTAAATAAAAGACCAACAAAGGGAGAGTTTGGCAGAGTTTGAAACCTCTGTGCCTTGAGAATTAAAACTCTCTTCTGAATTACTGAAATGAGGTACCTTTTTTTCTTCTGAAAATGATAAATTATCTGAAGGAGATATTTCAAGAAAAAATAATGATGTGCTATTAAGCAAGTTTGCTTTGCGCCTAAAGATTCTAACTTTTTATCTAGTATACCTGMAGTTTTTTGAAGCATATCTAAATATCAGAGATGACATTAGGGACTTGAGATCCCAGCCTAAAATGACAAGTTTAGAAACATAAGCAAAATTTTTGAGGAACTAAGACTCTTCAATTGTTACGTTTAAGGGATTTTTTTTGTTTGAATTTTTATTTTTAGTTGAATATTTGATGTCATAGTGGTTTGWATATTAGCTTTCTGTAATCCTACTTTATTCTACTGAGAGTAGAAGAAATTAAAAGAATCTCAAACACTTTCCCAGATAYAGCAAATCATAAGTTCAGTTATTAATCACATTGCTTCATGTGCAAATTTTCTATAAAAGGAAGCCTAGCATATTGGAGAAAACCTTCTGAATTAATTTTACAGAGAAATCTGTGTATTGAACATCAATAAACACACCTCAAATGAAAACCTGTAAAGTGCTACAAGATCATTTATTTCTTCTTTCTAACAATATTAGGAGCTTCTAGCTACGTATAGTTTTTAATGTCCTGGTAATAAAATTTCTCATTTACCACATAAACATCTACCAGCCTTATCTTTACTCTTACAAATAAGAAACTCAATCGAAACAACTTCTGACATGTCAACAGATCAGCTTTTAGCATCTTGTTAGGCTTAATGGCTTTTCACTGCCAGGGGAAATTAAAACCCTTTCTGAAATGAGTTTATAATCCTACATAGTGAAAAATTAAATGAACAATCAAGTAGCAACTCTGACAGTAATTTACTGTTTTATCCTAGTAATTTATTATTCTATCCTTCTATAACACTAAAAACATTTCACCAGAGAGTTCTTTTTTAAGCTAGATATCACCTATCAATCATTAGACTGATTATTTTATGCCCTTGCATGTGTCATTCCTCCAGAGGACCATGTTTGAACTGATTTTGGAAGTCCAATGAACACTTTGCATGGCTTGAAATTACAATTCATGTGCAAACGCTTCATCACAATGAAATATTTTCACTAACTTCTACCACTAAATGAAGCAAAATTTTTATTCAAAATTCTGTAATTCTTTGGCGGGGGGGACTGGAAATTACAGAGAGGCAAAAYAGTTTACAGCATTGTAGATCAATAACAGAAGGAGGAAGACTGAACATTAAAATGGCGCATGGGCACTGTACAAGTGGAAGATCAATTACAAACAGCATTAATTGTTGATAGTTTTTCACACTAGAAATATTTTTCACAAATTCAGTGTTAACTATTTAAACTTGTTAAGAAACATTTGTCACTTCTTATTCCTTCCAATAAAAGTGGAATAACTCCTTTTTTTTTTTTTTTTATATATCATGAACGTTCCAGATGAATGAGTGGTGAATTAAAAGGGTAATCAAAATCAGTGTGTTTGTCTTCCACATGTCTCTGCAAGTCAACTTGTTAATTTGTGCATCTAAATAGTATTGGATTGCAAATCAGAAAAAGAAACTAAGCCAACTGCAAAACTCTATTCATAGTACAATCAAGAGCTCTGTTTGGAAGCTTTAAGCAACCCTTTTTCTATAAGCAATTAATTTTCCTAGGTTTTGTTTGTGCTTTCAGTCTCTGTGTTGTTCAGTTGGTTTGGTTCTTATTGTGTGCTGAGTCYTTTTAAAGAGATTTCATAAGAGGCAGGGTATTGGATATTTGGATTAATCTGAGAATAATGGTTTGATGAATTTTATACAGCAATCTTGCAATAACTGGTTTTATGAAAATAAATTATTTTAGACCCTATTTTAAGCCATCAAAATGATACATCATAAGCTGTCAATTTTCTTTGTGAAATAGCATTTAAAGAATGGAACAAATTGGTAGAATAATCTTGCTTTTTGTCMTTTCTTTTAATTGACACAAATTTGAAAGATTTATTCACAAGTTCGTTGGAGAAGTTTCTCGGGTGAGTTAACACTAGTGTGTTTGCTGCATGCATCATACGGTGCTCTGTGCTCCGGTCCCACCAGGATCCTGCGAGGATGCCCTGCGAGACCGCATGTGGGCAGAGCTACGGCTGAGATTCCCTAGGTCTCTTTCCAGCTTCTATTAGATTGCAACAATCAGCATAATTTTATTTATTATAGAGGTAATATCCAAAAAATCACCTGTTTTCACCTCTCCCTTCACGCTTGTCTTTTTGATGCAAAAAGCAATACTTTTAACATTATGGTGCTCTTGTTAAAATTTTCAACATAACAGCAACTGGACAAGTCTCTGGATAACTTTGAAGTTAGCCCTGCTTTAATTAGGACGTTGGATCAAATGGCCTCCTGAGGTCCTGTCAAATCTAAATGATTCTATAAATGTAAAGTCACTCTCTGTTTCCCAGGCCAGAATATTTGCTGTAATTTTAGGCTTCAAATCTCATATCTGCAACTTCAGGTCAACAGGTTGGTATTTATCATGCATTTTGTTTTATCATGCAACCCTGCATTTTAATTGCAAATTAGTWCCTTAAAAATAGTATTTATATAGCCAAATCTGAAAGCTGGTTTGCTGTATTGTTAAATAGGGCTGRATCATGCATGGATTGGGAGCCTAAGCTATGAGCATGAGGTTCCAGCGTGACAGCAGGTCTTGGCTCAGCAATCAGGACTCGGGTTTGTGAGCAATGAGGCTTAGCAGCCTTGTTCCAGGCTCCCCAGTAGCTGCATTTGTAAAGTTCATGAGCTAAACATAGCTTTAGCAGTTACTAAAATACCGAATTATGGGAATATCATGCTTTTAAGAGTTTTGGCAATAAATAAGATTGAGAAGAATGCAGTCTTTTAACATTTTTATGGTACGCACATTTTTTTTTTTTAATATATTCTTATTTATACCTCTAAGTATGGGGAAAAGAAAAATATTTTAAACAGTTACCTGGGTCTGTGGCAGACATCAGTGATCCAAAAAATAAACAGTCAGTAAAGTGGAATTCCCATCCTTCTAGATGGCCAATGTGTACCATGGCCTTCACAAAGCCATACATTATCAGCCTGTTAGAGGAAAGAAAAGACGTTCAGGTACAGTATATCACACGATTGATTGATTGAAAACATTAAATTCATATTTAACTAAAGAAATATTAAAGTATTTCTTGCTCTCTTCAGCTTCTTTTCAATGCACATATTGTATGAATACTGAACTCAAACACTGCTGGCTTATAGAAATTCTATTGAATTTTTAGGTGTTCAAGGATTGTATCAAAATTTTACAGACAATTTAAAAGAAGASACTCCTCTGAATAATTTCCATCCACTGGTGGGAGACGATGGTTATTTTAGATTTTGTTTGGATTTTTGCTGTGTTTTAACTTTCAGATGAGATCTCCAGAGGAGACATACATCTAACAACTCACATTAGCAGTGAGTCAATAAAGTCATGCTTCAAAATGCACTTATAAAACCTCACTAGTTTCACAGAAAATGTTATCTTTGGCCTTTATAAATTAGCAATAGTAGCCAAGATATGTAATCAAACAACAATCTTGAAATAATTTGAAAAATTCAGTTCACTTGCTGTCATAATCTGTACTAATTTTTATATTTTCCATACATTTCCCATTTAGTTAATAAAAACAAATAGATTCCAATGCATTTTCCTTGGACACAACACACTCAGTTGACAGCTGTGCCTTTCTAATTAGAAATTAAGAAAAATCTTTGAAACATACCCATAGTATACAGAGATCTAACCCTATTTTGCACACAACTATACACTTAGGATGCTTCTGAAGTCATGAGAGTACAGACAATTGGACAGATTCAGCCTTACTGAGTAGTTAGCTGGAGAGTTAATCACAAATTGTTTTCAGGTCCTATGATTTCTGACATTTAGTAGAACTGTTAAATTAATAAGGATGCAGAGARATCACCACAGAGAACCCCAAGGGTCCGAGTACTTGGACCCCTGCATTTCCATAATCTGCCTAGCAAATATACGATCAAAAATTACACTAAACCAAACCTGCTTGCATTTATGACCAGAGATACACCTCTGATTCAGTTAAAAGTACTTAAAAATAATAAATATAATTAAGTTTTGACCATTTGGTAAATTTAGCCATGATTTTTCTTTACACATTTATTATAGACATCATCCTGATCTTTAATTTTGCTTTTCACGCAAGAATAAATATTTTCCATCCCATCAATGAAGCAGATGATTCATAGACCATTAAACAACATACAAGAATATCAGTGTTCTGCTTTCAGATTTCCAAAGATTGGCTCTGATAAGCAGTGCTGTCTCCAAGGGTTTTCCTGCTTTGCTATTCAACTGTAGAGATTTCTTCTTTGTGCTTGTGTGAGGTAGGCGAGGTATATGTAAAGTGGAACAAATATAGGTTGAAATAATTCCTATAAATGGCTCATGGTAAAAGTGTGCTTGAACAGTGCAGTCAGGTGAGTAAATGTGTGCTGAGCTTTGCTTCCTAAAACAGCCTGGCCAAATCATCAGCTTGCATAAACTGGCCTCATGACCCCCATGCCTCTGAAYTGGAGCAAAACTGGAAAAAATACAGCAATCAAGGCATATGCTTCTACTTTGATAAATAGCTGCCTGCTCACATGCAAGGGAAAATGAAAATCTATGAGTTATAAAAGAACCTGCTCTTAATTAGACGTTGTAGGGGGCATAGTTAAAATGTAATGGGGCCTGCTATATAAAGAAGTATAATATACATCCTGGAACCTCGGTATGGGCGGCGCCATCTGTTTAATGGCATGATCAAAAGTTGTTGTTCCTTCAGTTTTATTAGTCCTTAGTGTAACACTGCTGAATCTCACTACTAAAAGTCTTCATTGTGTTAAAGGATTAAATAGAATAATTCCCAATTTGAAGTTTGTGCACTTTTGTTATGTAGCATGAATAAGATTTCTAATTTAAGCCTTTCTGGCCAAATATTTTCTAATCTGCAGAGCATTTTTCATCTCATATTTTAACTCCCTAAAGAATCTTACTTTATCTAGACATGATTATCTTGTAGCCTGCAGCCAGCTGAACACAGCTACAGACTGTGATCGTTGAAACAAAAGATTAAAAAAAACCTGAGGAGATGTATTTCTTCCTTTTCACAAGAAATAGCAATAGYAATAAGCAGACAATGGGAAAGGTAGAAGATTTTATTTTCTTACATGTGATGTAACACGGTGACTGCTATCCTAACAGTATAAAAGAAGAATCATTAGTCAGAATAAAATATGCATGCTGCCAAACATAAATAGAAGAGATGGAAATGAAATATTCATTCCCTTATTTTGCTCTTTCTGTTTCTGCCATATCAATATTCTATACAGTGGAATGCTTCACATCACATATTTTGGCTATGATGACTCTTTATTTCAAAGTGCTCTCTGTGCTAATATATCCTTTTTGTTGTCATTTTAAATCGCTTTTGGCCTTACAAAAAGGTATGTTCATGTTTTTCTTTTCTTTTAACAAATCTTTTAACCACTCACTCAATAGCTAGGGAAGACCTCACTCAAATATCTTGGGTAACAATAAACCAATAACACATTTACCCTAAACTATTTCTTATAAATCTAACCTGTAGAAAAGACGTTTTTCACTGGAAGAACAGAAAGGAAAGTGGCTTTACAAATTCTTAGCATCCACAGCTACCCAAACCCAATGAGTGTTTCACGAGCTCAGTTGTTCGTCAGGTCTGCAAACCTGCTCATAGACTCTACAGATTGGACAGAAACAGTTCCCATACGCCCAGCTCTGCCCCAGGTGCTACTCAGGTGATGCAGGAAGGGCTTTTGCTTAGTCTTTCCCAATCAGTTATGAACTTTCAGGTTATTTTTCAAAACAAAACCCTCTCCTTTCCAGATTGTTTTTCTTTAAGTCCTTACTATTCTATGGTTTCAAAACGTTTTGGTTGAAATTACTGCAAACAAATTCACCACTACTCACAACAGCACAATATAGCTTAATGCATTTTTAATATTCCTCTGATGAGCGTAGCACAGTTTGAGGATTCCCATGTTCCTGAGCTCCTTTTAAATCTGGGCCATTATACATTATATGAAGAAAACACTGAATCTCTTTGCAGTGAGAAAGTTGCACTTCATTTCTGAGTGATGACTGAAACCTCATAATTATTTGGGTATTTGAGCTATGAAACAGTCAGCTGTACTGTGTCCAAATCATAGTGCCATTGTATATTTTATTGTATTGCAGAGATGTCAACTTTATATCAAGATTTCCTTGATTTGGTGTTATTTATTGAGAGAACCTCCAGGAAATACTGGATAGTTGTAATCTTACATATGTATTTGCCAGGCAAATCAGAGTCACTGATTATATTGGCTAATTTGGTAACTCTGCACTGATTCTGTCTCCAATGAGGTGTTTCAAGGATGATCATTATTAGAGTAATCATCATCTGAAAGGTTCTTTCTATACGTGAAAGGTGTGATTATCCTCAGGAGTGTGGCCTGGTCAAAACAATATAGCTAGAAGAATATGCAGACAGCTTATAGTTTTTTAGAGTAGAAAGAAATGATAGTTATAAGGATTGTGTTCTAACAAAGATCAAAGCTACATTTTTTATAAATTTATCTTTTTTTTTTCAGAGAAAAAGGGAAGCTCTGTCTTTCTCCCTTATTCATTTCAGATCCATTTTCCACATTTTATAACAATTAGAGCTCCACAATACCCAATTCAGTACTGTGTTTCTGAGAGCAGTCAAACCAAGAATTTTTATAAGTTCAGAAAAACCCTGTTGCAGACAAGCATAAAATTGCTTTCTGAAAGAGTTTCTTTCTAGCTGAYGGAGTGCTTTATACTCCCACTGAAATGTGAAGGCTTCTAATCCCATCACATTATCAACGTAAATGCTTGACTTTTAAAGATTCTGCTAAATCCATCGCATTAATGACATCTGAAAGAAGTATCACTGACTGGCTACAGGCTAAGAACAAAAGTTTTTTTCTGCTTTATTTACTTTTGCTCAGATTCAAATATGGTAACKGCTCATGTAATTGCATTTCACATCATTGTTATATTGGCAACAAGGATGAAACGAGGGTCATTTTTGAATTTTCAACCTCAGAACCATCCCTTGTTCCACAAAGGTTTATTTAAGAAAATTCTTCAAAATTCCAGGAGAAAAAAAAAATCTTGTTTGAGAGTTTTTTTGAAAAAGAATTGAGAAATAGGTTTCAAGACAGTTGAATGAGAACGTTAGAATAAAAAAAAGTCCAGGCAAAATCTCCACAGCAACCATTCTATAAAATTTAAAGGGAAAAAAGCCAAAGATTCTGAAGCAGCAATATTTTCTCTCACATTTATAAAATGCAGTGTAAATATTGAATAACACATTGTAAAGATGAAAATAATTCTGTTTAATACGTCCCATCAAGATACATACAAAATTTTGATGTTCTTAGGTTTGCAAGGACCTGCGACTGTAGATTTCCACTGGAGCACCTGATTTTCCATTTAAATGAGCTTGTATTACCATTAAAAGATAATTAAGAACAGTTTGTGACTTTCAGAATAATGTAAATTAGATTAGAGAATAACCTGCTGTAAAATAGGGCATGAAATGAACTATAAAGAAACATGTTGAAAACCATTTTAACATTTTTATTGGACTAACTCAATCAAATAGAGATGCTTATGCTTGAGAAAAAGGAAAGGAAAAATTCATACCCAGACCTTAACTGGTCTTTGTCAGTCATCCTAGATGAACATTTAATAATCTATTTTAGTAGTAAAAAGTTTCTACCAAATATAATGTAATTTAARATAGTGGTAATGTCTAAGATATTAAAGATAAAAAAGCATGAAGACATCGACAATTCTTTAGGTTCTGAAAAGCTTAGAAGAAGAAAATAAGAAATTTGTGCTTCAAATGCACATCATCAATCTCATCTTTCCCACAAAGAGATGGCAAACTTTTAAATTATTATGGATTCTAAAGTGAAATCATTTGCTACAAAACACCAAGTTCTTTCATTTGTCATCTACCTAAAGAACCGCCCCCAACATTCTCAATTTGTTAAAAAAAAAAAAAAAAAAAAAAAAANAAAAAAAAAAAAAAAGCAAACACCAACCCCCCCCCGACAGGCATGTAGCGTTACAGCTAGCAAAGGAAATTAATGACAGATATAACTGGTATTAAAACTGTAGTTTCCTATCAAAAAAATTTAACGCAGTGATGCACAGCCAGGTCTAATGTGTCATCCTTCCCAGCCAGTTAATATCTTCTCTGGGTGAAAACATTTGTCCTGCTCAGAAACAAAGTGAGTCAGCAGACACTGAGCATTAGCACACTGCTACTTAACAACAAACAGGTTGTCTCCTGCTCTTTCAATAGGCAAAACACACCAGCAGCAGCCCAACAAAACTCAGTATTGTTCTCCTGTATTTTTATTACAAAATACACATATGCGGTAGGTCCACAACTTCTGAAGTGACAATAACAAGCAAATTTGACAAGGATCAGTGTCCCATGGAAGGGCTGAGTCTGTGGTGTTTTATGTGAGTTGTATCTTCCCCAACCTCATTATATTACTTCATCATAAGGATTACATTGCTCATTGTGTGCATAAATATTTTGACTAGSTCTTTCACGCAGTGTTGTTGGTTCTGCTTCATGGAAAATGGCTTTCCCTTCATTGAACTTCCGTTATTTTATACCAAAGTGCAACTAATATGYATCTATTAAAATATTTCCTTTATCTGAAAATGATGCCATTGTGCTTAATTTAAGACTTAGCATTTTTTTTCTCTCTCTCTCTCTCTGACACCGTAAAATGTCTATGGCCCCAAAATCTACCTAGAGCTGCAAGTGGACTTTGCATTAACTCCATCCTGAATGGGACAAGCTGCTTGAATGCAWCTCCTGATGGACGCTGTTCTCAGCTCCAGGGTTTACACAGGCTCAGGCACAGGACAAACTATTCCCCATGTAGGGTCTCTGCAAAGGCTTAGGCAGTCTTTAAAATCTAAAGCTATTACTGTTGCTTTTACTCAGAATGATTAAGTGGAAAATTGCCTCAAATGTTTCCTGGGTGAGGCAAATGAATGATAATTAAATTGATTAAATGGAAATGCAGTTGTGAGGTATTGGCTGCTTTAATGTGGAAAATTTGCTCTGTAGATATATGAAGGCTATGATTTTGATGAGAAAAAAGGGAGAAAAATCTACAGGAAAGATTTTGACTTTGGAACAGCTCTTCCAGAGCGCTGGTAGACTAGAGGGGAGGTAACTAAGTCTGTAAGTGAAAACACCAAACCAGCTGACAATGTTTTACCTTGCTCATGTGAATTACATATCAAGCTAAATGAGATTACAGGCATAAATAAGGTAAGCAYGTGGGATCTGGCCTAATCTAACCAAAAATAATATTAAAAAAACTGCTGTCTTTTTCTTCCTTTGCTCAGATTGTCACCTGTGTTGGGAGGGTATAAATGCAAAGTAACTTCATGGGCTGTTTTACAAGACACAGTGTTTAGTAACACAATTTAATTGAGAGTTAAAATGAGGGAAGTAAATTTGGTTTCCCCAGTAACAAGCTGATTATTTCACAGTAAGTTACACTTTTTWAAATTTATTTTTTAGTTTTCCACTAAGCCAATAAAAAATGACTGAATGATGTTTTCCCTTTTACTTTGCACATTAGGGCTGCTTTAGCTGAACCAAGGGCTACCAAGGAGCAAACAGGGCTGGAAAACAGGAGAAGTGAATGATCCACCCTCACCCCTAGCAAGTCCTTTGCTCATAGGAGTGTGGCAGTTGTGCGGCCCGTCAACTCCTCCTGTGCTGCATGAGGGGAATCAAGAGGCTAGATCCAGCCTGAGAACTGGGTACTGAGCTCACATCGACCTGCAAGGCTGCGTGTTTGTGGAAGGAGAGCTGGCTGGTGGAAGCGCAGGTGCAATTGCTGAGATTCAGGCTACGTTTGTGAGCGTGTCCTACTCCCGTGGAGCAGTTCTGAATGCAGCAGGTGCGGTGTGTAGAGCAGGAAGCCAGACACGCAGCACGCGATACAACCACAGGGCAAGTCGGGGTGAGAAAAATGCACTGCAATTGCTATGCATAAAGCTGGTGGGGCACCTGGGCGCCTGTCGCTGCTCCTGCAGAAGAGTGCCACGGGATCCTCGCACATGCAATATTCAGGACGTCAAGCAGCTTTACCGTTCTTGAAGCACAGCTAYCTGTGCATGTTGTGCTTGGCAACAGCCTATTAAAGGCAAGGGGGATATTTTCTGAACCACTGGCACTGCTGCATTCTGCTTCGTGCACATCAGCATTGGCTTGCACAGCTCACACCGCCGTGCTCTGCTCACGTGGGCCAGGCCAGGGAGGGAGTCAAGCGGCTCCCGGTGCTGGAACTCGGCAATCAGCTTTGACAAGGGGCTGGAAAATACTTCTCCAGCAATAGAACTGATTACACATTCACAGCTAGAGCTGCAGTGCTGTAGAAATGCTAATAACCTGTTCTCTATAATGGCAGCGATTACCGCTTTGCTTCACCCTATAGCTGGATCCAAGCAGAGAGAAAAGAGCTGATATTGCTGCGTGCCAGAATTGTTCCCTCATTCCCTGCACGTTCTCAGTTTTTATGTAKAGCGGACAAAGCGTTCATGGATGTGCTGCAGAGGGGCCTTGTAGGGGTGGAACAATGGGCTATATGGTCTAATAGCTCTTCTCTTGCTCTAATTTCTCTGCCTCCATGGTTTATTCTCTTATTTCACKACTTCAAGGGTCAGAGAAAGAAGTTAATTTTCCTAAATGAGCAAGACTGCAGAATATTCCCTTCTTGGGAGGACATTTATATAAATTAACTGATGTTACATCACTGAGTATTGCCTACTGTGAGCTGTGTTAACTTCTGGTTTTGATATTATTATACAGCAGCTGCAGTCACATTTGTCTAAAACAAACAGTCTTACAGAGCATCTGTTTAGAGTTCRTTGTACGCTGCAGCTTGCAGAAATCCTTTTTTTTTCTTCTTTTTTTGTAAATTCAATATAGACAATCAATTATTTAAAATGTTTGCCAGTAGCATTGTGTATTGTGGGTTAAGCCACAGTGCTCATGCTGCTCATATCCCATTAGGGAAGTCCTCTTTTCTAAATCAGACTGGGCCTCTGCAGATGTGCAAATATTTTGAGGCTCTGCACAAGAATAAAAAGTGCCTCAGAAATGGAACAAAACAAAASAAAACAAAAACAAAATAGGCTGCCCCTTGATAAACTTCCAAGTAATTCTATTGAATAAGTGGGTTTGGAATTTTTTAAGAAAACTTTAAAATTTGGCCTCAAGATCTTTACTTCCTTCTTTTCAGATTTTTGCTAATGTTAACATTAAGCTATACTTTTAATACCACTTTTTTTTTTTTTTTTTTTTTTTAAATCTACGCAAACACATCTTCCCTTTTTATTAGAGATTTCTCCCTTAGAGTAGTCACTGTTCTGTTTTGGAGCAACCAAAAGGTTAGACACTTCAGCAGAATTACTTGAACTTGTCAAACATCAACTGAAGTCAACCCTGGTTTGGGCTGTACTAGGAAATAACGATGCCCATGTTCTTTTTAGTAACCGAATGGACAGTAAAAGCCAACCAGAATCTGAAAGACAGGACAGAACATGGCAGAGCTGTCTGCAATTTAGCACTAGCAACAAGAGAGCAGGGAATAAATCTCAATTCCACATGATAGCTGAGGAATGCTCAGGCCTGGAAAGGAATGTTAAATATCCATTCAGGAGTACGAAACTTGCATGAGCTTTGAAGGAGCAGGGGGGAGTCACGCGTTATTTCTCAAGTGTGTTTGTGAACTGCACTTTGCCACCCTCTGCTGCCCAAATCCTACACAAAGCAGCATTAAGTTAATTAAGTCACAAGCTTATCTGAAGCAAACGATATTTTGTGGGACGCGTAGAGTGGGTGTCAGTATCTTGCGGTCTCCTTTCGCCTCAGCGAAGGTTATGGCGAGCTGCGTTTCGGGCTGCTCACGCCTCACACTGCACAGCCAGGGAACAGGCTTCTGTGCAYGAACGCCGTGCGTGGGTTTTGGCCCCTCTCTTGCAGGCACCCCAGTTGACGGTAGTGGTGACGTGGCTCCATTCTGAGYGCACAGACAGTGGCCTCCCCAGCTCTTGCAAATGGCATCCCCAGCCCAATGGTTTTGGCCTGGCTTAAGGAGCCCACCAGGATGAGTTTTGCCAACCTTTCTGCTCCTCCTCATCCTTTTTCAGCTCCAGCCTACAGAACACCAGAGCCTTGTTTGTCCTAGAAAGACTATTTGTACCTGCTTCTGCTGACTGAAAATACTTTCAACCTCAAATTAGTTTTAGTGAGTGTTAGAGCTTCTAAAGGATAAAAAGCAGATCCAGAAGATTCATTTACATGCACTGACGCTTGAATTTATTTGGTAGTATGGAAAGCAGAACCGGTCTGCAACACCTTGCCAGAAGAGAAAGAGCAGATGAAAGGAGGAATCGTGGCATTAAGGATTTTACATTTCCTTGGSTCTTTGATGTTCAGCTCCCATTCCTCTCCCCACAGCGCGAGCCCACACCATGGCAAGTGGCTGGACCTGCCTCCAGGCACCCTCCTCTTGCTCTTCCTAGCTACATTTGAAGGTTCATCTGCCTCCCCAGCATCCGTTCAAGAGTGATGATGATCAACCCTCAAGGAAGAGAAATCCCAAGGGCAATTTTGTCAACTGGAAGTTATACAGGAGGCTTTCAAAATGGTACAACAAGAGAAAATTAAGAATAGGGTAGAAGACTATAACGATCAAAAAGTTCAAAGAACAGAGAGAAAGAGGGAAAAGTCACTCTGACACCTTTTAAAAGGCAGAAACCCCTGCAGAAAAGGAAGCATGAAGACACAAGTATTGCAGCACAGCTCCTTGGCAGTGCACTCATGTTACACATTCCCTTCAGATAGGGCCTTATATAGTATCAGTATGGAAAAAAAGAACAGCATTCCAGCAGGAGTATTAGCTGAACAGCACTGCATGTCTCCATCCAGAACATATTATAAAAGCATCACAAGACAGGAACATAAGTCATCTTTCATTTCTTAATTATTAAATGACATATTTTGTATTCTTTGGGTTATTCAGCTTATACTTGGATCATATTTTCAAGTTTTTATTCACAATGAGACATTAAAAAAAGAATGTGAAATCTTTGAACAATAAAAAATGTCTCACAGTGTGGCTGTTTAATTAAAATATAAAAGGTAATGCAGTTTGCCAGAGAAACCCGGCTTGATAACACAGAAGCATGGCACATCTCTGAAATGTGCTTTTCTACTTCAGGCATCTGATCTGGCCGTTACCAAGAACTTATGTCCTTGGTTCACAATGGGGTAGTATCTAGTCATGGCTGTTGAAAAGAGATATGTAGGAAGAGTCTGAATAATTAATTCTTTGAAAGGGAGAGCCACCCAGAGGCCAGTACCTAATGAAAAGAGGCTGCATGCAAAGGAGAAAGTTTTGAAGGGTACGGCTGCAGACTCCTTGTTTATAGCTTATCTTCTGGTAAGCGAGCGCTGGAGGCGGCCCAGCCCATGACCAGCTAATCTCATGTTGTGGCCTTCTTTCTTCTCAGCGGAGCTTTACTTGCTAAAGCCCTTCTTAAGGCTCTTTAATCAGAGGAAATATTATTTGAGCAGCTTCTTGGGATTGTTTGTCCTTCACAAAAGCATCTGCGAGCAATTATGGGGGAACGTGTTAAGCTGCTATCAGTGCGATGTGGAGGCAGCCCGCTCGGATGCTCTGCAGCGAATCGTCCCCCAGAGAACCTAATGAAAGAACAGTCTGATTTAAAGATTAAGATTAGAGAGAGGCAGAGGCAGGATGGAGGAAACTGCAAAGTGAAATAAAGCCACCTAGGGAACTTCAAGAGGGAAGGAAGACAAAGACTTTTTTGATAGAAAATTGCCCACTTAAATGCTGGTGTTCCAGAGGTCTTTCAGACTAGAACCAATTCAGAGGAAATAAAAAGAGGTTTTCTGTGAATTGACACCTGCAGATTCTGGTTATATTTATACTAGTATCAGTCTGGTGTGTCTCTGCTGTCTTCAGYGGACTTAACTTGATTTCACTAGTATGAACCTATGAGCGAAGTTTGATTCTGTCCTCAGTTATATTACGCGTTTTTGCCTTTACAACCCAGCAGTTGCTTGTGTCTATCCTGCAAAAAAATCCTGTCAAGTGACAGTTCAGATGGAGAACGAAGGTGGCTGCTCTGAAGGAAAGAAGTCCAAATAGTCCATAAAGCTTTGGTGAGCGTGGCCACCTGTCCTGCTGGTCTCCTAGCCAGACCCCAACACTCATGGATTGGAGTCCCAAGTGTAGGAGTTTTTGTGCTTTTAGGACTTAATAAGGTAGAGAGATTAGCGAAAGTAGATGATATAGTGTAGCGTAGGGCATAGAGCACAGGGTATGGCGTTTGGAAGATCTCGCGATGTCACGGGAGTTAGGTGCATAATTAATTTAGACAGTTTACTGATAACCCCATGCCATACAAGGTGAAAATTTGAAATTAGTGTCCCGATTGGGCAGTAGGTGAGTTCACGCATTTCAAATGGAGTATTTAGGCAAACTGAACTACACAATAAAYGCCATTTGCCGCATCCTCCACGTTGGTGTCAGTGCTCTATGGCCCCGGGGCACGAATAACCCCAGGTCAGTCCAGCTAGCGGACGAGGCATGCCGACCCCCTTTTACGGCAACACCCAAGTGTTCACCAACAGGCCCCAACAGGTCCTGGTGGGGGACACAGACCGCTGGCCCATGATGCTTTCCTTGCTGTGGTGGTGGCACATACCCTGCCCTCTCAATCCCTCCACCAGCAGGGGAAATACCTTGCTTTTCATAAAGACACAGATTAAAGATAATAATACTCCTTTACAACATGCATCGCATGTGCTTTCAATCAGGCTGTGCTGTGAGGGAGCGCTTGAGGGATGGGGTGATCCATTTCGGGCAGACCTCCTTCCAGTTATACAAATGTCTTGCCTTAATGGGGTACATTAATAGAGCTATCGACTGCCTGGGCGATAACTCTTGCCTCAGAGTACTGTTAATGCATGGCAGGTCAATATGTCATTAATAGATTAAGCCATTCTTTTGTTAAAAAATAAAAGATATATGAAGTCTCTGTAATGCAGCAGGCACTGCCGAGGAGAGAACTCGATAACATTCTTAGCAGCAAAGGAGAAGTTACATTAGGTGTCTTGGCTCTTGAGGAAAAGACAAGATTTATGTGCTTACAATAGTCATTCGATCTTAACTTTCGACAGGCTTAAGTACCATATTCTCTTCCCATTTATTTTTGAGTTGCGTGTTCATGAACGTGCCAGTTTGATAGCCCCCAAGGCAGAGAGCATCTGTTTGCCTATAAAGGAAATATATTTATAACACTGACTTCCAGAAACTGCTCCCAAGAGAGCTCTTCGGTCTTCGCCTTTGGGGTTAGCGGGGGGACAGCAATGTCACCCCCATCATCTTGTGCATGCTATTAATGAGGCTGCAGTTGRCCGGCGCAGGTGGCACCTGCGATGGGTTTTGCTGTCCCTGAATTCCACTGGAAGCCCTTTTTGTCCCAGCATCACGTTCATGATGCTGGAGTCACTTCCGATCCTGCAACAATTGCCCCCAGAACTAACGTGATGTTGTCAGTGATGTCCTTATACTGTTGTGCTCAGGTAACTAAATTCCGTCTGGGATAAAATCAGTGTTTTTTTTTTTTCTTTTTCCCGCTCTTCACTGTTGTTCGCTGATCACCCACACGCTGTCACAAGGCGTGACTCGGGATCCAGGATCCAAGTTTTCCTGTCGCTGTTCCCGCGCGGCCCCGGCGCGCAGCGCGGCTGCCCCCTAGCGGCGCAGCCGGGGCGCTGCTCCCCGCGCGGCCCGGCCTGGTCCCGGTCCCGGCCCCGGTCCCGGCCCGGCCGGCGTCGCGGGGCGGCGCCGGGGCTCAAAAGCCGCGGGTTCGGGGCCGGGCCGCTCCTAGGAGCGGTGTGTTCGGTAGCTGGTGCGTGGCTGCCCCTGCGGTGGGGAAGGGCCTGCAAAGTGCAGAACAGAGTTCACGTGCGTCGTTGGGTTCGCTCGGGATCTGCTCAAAATGTGAGTCTGGCTCTTGCTGGGAATGACCGACACGGCACCCACTGCGCGTCTTGGTTTTTGCTGCAGTGGATGCATGTTTTGGAAGGGAGCTAAGTTGTGGTTCAGGTGTGGCCAGGAAGCCGGGTTTGGTGGTAGCCGGCTGTGTTTGCACGTTCTCCGGCTCTCACATCGCAGTGCTGGGCRTTTGGGGTCTGTGCGAGGGGTGAAGTGCAGCATAACTTCAGCGTCTCCATATGGGCTTGGGAGGTTATATAGGTGAGTATTGCTTGGGTTAAATCGTGCTAGTAAGAGGATTGCTGAAAGATGGCGAGTCAGGCCCCTTGTGATCCTGGGGTATTGGGGAGGGCGGCTGTGTAGAGCAGCTGATGGGATTTGCTAGAGGAATGAGCAATTCCAGGCAGGTTTCTCTGCTTGACTATTTCTGCTTTATGATATGTCCCTTATAAGCTGCGTGAACACATTCTCTGCCTCCCAAAAATCAAATAAATGAAGGTCATTCTCAGGGAACACACTTAATATTTTCGTGTATAGTCTTATTTGCATTAAATCAAATAGACAAACAGAACTGTGAGCATAACCTCATTCTTTTTTTTCCCTTATTTTTGCTGTGGAGTGGGTGGTAAGGAAGGGTGGAAGGAAGAAATAGGGAAGCATTTTTTAAAAAATATTTTGGTTAATATTGATTTTTCTAATATTTATAATAGTAATTTTCTCATATGAGCTATAGAAAGCCTTTTATAGTGCTATATCTAGGTCAATCATACGTATCTAGTCTATATATGACCTTACTGTGGAGTTTCACTCTTAGTCATTGGCTTTTAGTGGATCAAGGTCCACTGACATCATTTTTATATTGGCAGTGTGTAGATGAACATAACTGAGGTAAAAGTATGTGTGTGTCAAGTAAGGAAGAGCTCAAAAAAGGGTGGAGATTGTGGTGGTTTAACACTTTAAATTAATTTGCTGGTGAGCTCCAGAGAGAGGCTATGCAGCTGGGAGAGGTGCTGCTGCAAAGAGTTAAGCAACAGCCCCGTCAGTATATTACTGATATAAGGGAAAGTGATTTTTCCTATTGTGGCTTTGGACCTGGCTGTGCAGGAGCTGATTAGCATTTCAAGATCTATCTTTGTGCATCAAGTCCTTGATGCAGAAGGAAGCAAGATAATCTCAATCACTTCTCTTCTGTAAGGTCTTTTTATTGCAGTCTGCAAATTTCAAAAAAAAAAAAAAAAAAAAAAAGGTGATGAAAAGCAAAAACTGCCTGGGAAGCTTATTGCTGGGTGAGGAGGTATGATGGGGACAGAGCTGAGTCGAAAGCAAAAAAAAAAAATATTACAAAGAATGAAAGTATAAAGTTGCTTCAGGAATAGACTGGGGGCAGAATGTGTTCTGCTGTAATGTGTGTAATGGATCCCATCAAGAATAGTGGGATAATTCAGGTCGAAAGGGATCACAAGGTGCCTCTAGTTTGAGCTCTTACTCAGGCAGGATCAGATATAAGATCAGGCCTTGTTGCTCATGGTCTTGAAAACCGTCGAGAATAGAGACTGGACAATCTCCTGCACAACCTGTGCCAATGCTTGAGTGAAGGGTTTTTTTTTTTTTTTTTTTTTTTCCTTATATCAATTCAGAGCCTCTTTTGTTTCTATTTATGCCTATTATCTTGTCCTCCCACCATACACTGCTGTGAAGAGCCCGGCTTTGTCGTCTTGATGACCTAGAACTCTGTCCCCCAGTGTGGCATTTCCTCTAGGGGAAATATCTGGATTTGRATGTTTTGGCTATTCTGCAACAAATGCCATTTTTCAGGGGAGTGCTTGATATAAGTTTCTGYTGGCTTCCTGAAGAAGTCACTGGATGTACTAATCAATGTTTTTGATTACAGATGAGGTTCTTGGCACCTCAGGTCCTTTTTGTCTCCCTGGCCCCATATCTTTCATGATCCCTATAATTCTTGAGCCTTAGTATGCTGAGGGGTTTCTCTGGAAGATACAAATAGTTGTCCCCCTGCTGCTTACCACATCTGTTTATGAGAAGAAAAACGGAGT
Source organism: Nothoprocta perdicaria (assembly GCF_003342845.1). NCBI lineage: Eukaryota > Metazoa > Chordata > Aves > Tinamiformes > Tinamidae > Nothoprocta > Nothoprocta perdicaria. The sequence goes on from NW_020455477.1 coordinate 4,947,873, forward strand.
TTTCTGCATGTTCCATAAACAATGTCAGATAGTTATTGCAGAATGGCTGCAAATTCTAAGACTGAACTTGCACCGTCTCACACCCCAAATGCATCAATTACAGCAGTCTGGGGAGAGCTTCAGCTTGGGGTGGCTGTTAGCCTGATTGAGAGGCACTATTTTATACTAATGTCTTGTTTTTAARAGTGCTTCCTATCTATCATTGGGCAGCAGTGATGTAAATTAGGGCCTTTTACTATTCTAGAACTTTTGGAAATGTTAGAGCTGAATTATATCTGAAGGGAGGGGGAGAGGGAGAGAGAGGAGGTCTTTATTCCCTCTACAAAATTCCTGCACTTGGACATCATAGTGGGTGTTTATTTTCCAGTTTCTCTAATGTTGTATTTTTACAAACATGTTTCAGAATTCCAAAATATCATTAAAGAGGAGTGATAATCAGGGATCTCCTCTTGTATCTGTGACTGCCAGTTGCTGCTTGTGACTCTCCAGACTGCAGCAGAATTATTTGTTGATTCAGGCTGAAGAAAATACAAACAGGAGTGGGTTCATGGGAAAGGGTAAACACCCATGTTTAATTAGTCTGCTGTAGCCTTTATGCTTTTCTGTTACCAGATTAGAGCCAAGTATAAATCTTCTGCCTGAACTGCACACTGCCTGAAGTAAATTTAATGGGAAGGTGAAATCAAGAAGGCAGCAGACGCTTTGTTATGAACAGGCAACAATGATGATCTTGAAAGGTTTCTTCCTAACACTTATTTTCCAGCTGTTTATATTTCACCGCTTCACTCTCTTGAAACCACAATAACTGTAATATTTCTAATCCAAGTCTTACTTTTTAAAAATCAGATTTATTCAAGCAAAATTCTCACTTCTGTTATGAATACAGATCAAGTTTGGCCTGAGCTGTCTACAAATACTTCTGCTTTCAAGTTGTACATTCACAGAGTTTTAAATTCCAGAAAAATTAGGCCTTGCCAAGCCTATTAGGCGGTCTGGAAAAATTTAGGTAAGTGAATGTTGCATGCCGAATATGCTGCGTTCTGAATATATAAAATGTGTTATTGGCATTGAGATTCAAGAGAACCCAAGTGAAGCCAAATTAAAAATCCCAGACAAAGCCAATGTTATGAAAACAATCACTGCTCCTATACACAGATAGCTGGGGCCTGGCTGGGAGTGGGGTTGCTGATCTAAGAAGTGAATATGATTTCAAGAGGGAAAAGCAAATCTCTGCTTTCCCTGCCACTCAGTTCCCCATATGTTGTTTCTGCCTTAGGATATTTCTCTTAGGACTTGCTGTTTCTTCTCTTCATTAAAGTTTTTATATTATCTTCCTTTATTCTTCATGTACATGTTTCATTCTTGTCCTGATGTGTGCATTATGCAAAAAGACTCCATATTCAAGAGGTTTGATATTATATTTATATATTTATATATTTATATATTTATATATTTATATATTTATATAGCCCTGATGCCAAGGGCAATATCTCATGTGAGAGCTCAGAGAGTGAATCACCTATGTGTACAGGCATTACTGGGCTGGGGAGTCCTGCTGCTCTTCTGCAGTCTCACAGAGCTCTTGACAGTTCTTCTAGAGGAGAGAAATGTCCAGTGGTTGGGGTAAATGAGACGAAGCACAGGAATAGTCCTAACGAGATCCAGAACCAGCCTTATCACAAGAGATAAGTCAGCATTTAACTCAGAGTATGATCAGGATGCAGAATTGTACTGAATTTATTATTCTGACCTTAGTGGATCTCTGTGGATGTGAGCAGAAGCAACTCCAGGGGCTGGGGTCCTACTGAGATGGATGTTGCTGCARCCACTGATGGGAAGAAGCGTGAGCTGTGTGGCCATCCAAGCTGCGATGCTCACGGACCCCCCGTGGAGCATCCGTGTCGGGATCATCCAGCTCGTGACCGCGCAGCCCGGCTGCTGCTTCTCTTTTGCCCAGGTAAGTGTGTCCCTGAGCTCGGCCACAAGCCATGCAGCCTCACAGAGAAATACACAGGGGCACACGGAGGTAGACCAGACGGTTATTGGATGTGTTGTGGAATACTGTGTATTCCAGGCTTTTATAACTGTGGTTATAAAAAACGTAGTAGCAGTGACCCACAATAAATTCGCAAGGAGTTTCGAATTGAGCCRCTTAGCAAGAACTTCAACTAAAAGATTCCCCTTGGCCCTTACTAATGACTTTGCTCTTTTGCACATATGCCACTAGGTATCAGTGTTCCCTCCTTTATGCCCTGTGAGATTTWAAATTCTTCCTGTCTTGTTAGAAAGCTCCTTTCCTGCAGAAGTTCTTTTTTTTTAAAGCATAATTTCAAGCAAGAAAATGGTTCCCTTTCTTGAAACAGATCGTTCATGCTACAGAATAGTAGAAAGTTGTTCATATTCGTCACAAACTAGAAATGAAGGATGGAATTTATTGAGTGTCTTAGAGCTTACTCTTTAAGAGTATTGGCTTTTCCATTGCTGCATCCCCTGATAAGGAATTATGTTATCTGCCTGACACATTGTGAGGGATATTGACTATGCAGTGTCAGCGTTTTTTCTGTGCTTGTAACTGGGAAAAATACAGAGCAGTGATACCGACTTCAATAATAACAGCAGAAGGTGTTCACTTACCCTATGACAATGCAGGAGATGGCAGTTCCCAAAAAGGCATAGGTTAAAATTGATCCTAAGTTACGAAAAAAATGTCTCTGGAGAGGAAAGTTTGACAAAAAGCCTTTTGTTAATAGAGCAGTAAAGCCAAACATCGCATATGCAAGTGGGATTCCATCTATTCCTGTGCCTGTTAGAGCCAATAGTTTGCATGTCCAATAAAACAACGTAGGCTACAGAGGATGCTTTTGAAAATACAATTCATGTTTTCTGCCTGGAATGTATTGAGTTTCCTCTTTTATGTATGGCCAAATGCTGCACAATGAACAGAAGTTCACCTTGAAGGTAGCTGATGCAAACATTGCCATACTCAAATCCCTTGCCCAGAGGAAGTCCATGATCATATAAAAGTCTCATGAGCTACTGCCTGCCTGCAGTGTCGACAAAGTGGCCTTTTCTCACCACTGTAACATGCCCAAACTGCACAATCAAAGCAAAAGGGAGCAGAATTAAGTCTACTTATTTTCCATATTCCTCCATTCTTTTCCAGGTTACTGCTATGCAACACAATTAACTGACTCTTTCTCTGTTACTAGCCTGTYGGATGTACAAAAGTAGCAATCACATTCATCTACTTTCGTAAGATAAGAAAGAAGCACATACCTTTTTTAAACTATATCCAGCATGAAATATAATGGGTGGCAACAGAATGTTGAAGAAGATGGAAGGATCAAATGTCATCTGTCAGAAAGAAGAAAGGAAATTGTAAGGAAAAAGAAAGCAGCATTGCATTTAATGTACTAGGTTTTTATTCTACCTTTTTAGTAGCATTTTTCTCAGTGTTGGCTTTAATGAGTCACATATGAATGTCTGGAGGTCAGAATGTTATATGGAGTTATTTTCATGTAATAGTATGACTGTGTTCCTAAGGCACATATATATATATGTAAAAATACTACTTGAATATATATATATATATGAAATACTACTTGAATGTTTAAAATATGAACTAGAAGGAAATGAGCCATGCAGTGGTGTACCTGGAACACCTGCAGGTGATGTTACCGCTGGCAGTAATACCTGCRCTTCAGACCATGCAGCCTGGGAGCTGTGCTTCAGGCACAGGCTCCCTCTTCAGTCTCAAGAAAGGTGCAACCTTGTGCCTCAGATTCCTGCACACAGAATGTCAATAACAGAAAATACCGGCACTACCAAAAATCCAAACTAATGTTTCTCTCAAACCGTATCTATTATGTTCAGGTAGAGCTTACTAATATTGCTTAATGAAGGTCATCAGCTGAGAGGATATGGTTTCTTGCACTACTGCATATGAAGTGTGCACACCTAGACCCTCTTCATTCCTTTTTGACAAGTTAGCCTAAGAGTGGTACATTTCACCTCACATTTTTTAACAGGCAAGGAGAATGCCTGTGGTTAGGTAACACAAAAAGATGTGATGTGACTCATTACGCTGTGATGTTATCATCAGCTCTGCACAGCTGCCAGCTCAGTTGTCACCAAGTTTCTTACTSAATCCAATAACTGCTTCTGTAGCTTCTTTTCCCTCGCAACATATCTAGTAAAATGTAATCTGTCCAGTCCATCAGTTTGGGCTGGCTGCAGCAAAGCAAATTTTAGGCTTTCCACAGCAGCCRGGTGTTTCTCCTGGCTAAGGAAATGTGAGTTTGGCAAGGCACAATCGGTCCTTTCCTGCAAAAGCACCGTCTGATGAAACTGGAAGCTCACAAATGGCATGAAGCCTTTTCTTCCGGATTTAATGGCTTTGACACTTCTGTTAGAATCGATTATTCAATTTAAGGGTTTTAAGGTGTACCTAATTATTAGCAACTCAGCTGATTTAACAATATCATCCTTATATTTTGTTTTTTCTGTGCGCTGACATTGCAAGTTGTACTGTCATAGCAATGAAACTGAAACATCTTTGTGGTGACAGCCATGWAGACCTAGAGAGCAGCTTCTTGACTTTCTGTGTTAGCAAAAACACAAAATATCTCTGAGCCTGGAAATCTGAAAGGAACTAACCAGGACTGTTCTTCTGCAAGAAAATGATAGGTAAAAACTTAGCTCCATGGTCAGAGAGCAATTGACTCTCCTTTCCTGCATGTTCCAGCGTGTTGCTAGCATAAAGGGGGATGAATGGTTGGGATAAAAGCTGGATAAACCAACTTTACACTAGCAGAACATTCCCTTAAATTGATTTAAAGATGTTAGAAAAAGACCAAAATGCAACAGAATATGTTAACCATCTCAGTCCCTGTATGTCATTCTGCTYTCTGGATGCCATTGCAGGAGACTGTGGAGGAACTGGTTATGCACCTGGAGTTCAAATAAAGTACATTCTTCAGCTAACCCTGTATTTCACATACTTCACGCAGATGCATTTCTATCAAATCTGCTAAATAATGCTAGATGCACGTGGCATTGGGCAGGGGAAAAGCCATTTCTCCCGCTCCCCRCGGCCGCCAGCTCGAGGCGCAGGGAGCAGCGGCGACGTTCGGCCCCAGGGCTTCGTTTCACGTAACTCAGTAAAACAGAATCCTGTTGAAAACCACAGCGTTGCTGGGGAAAAACATTATTTTAATGAGCCTGTGTAATTTGCTGTTTTGACACTGGGATATGTTATATCAATATCTTTAAAAGCAACACAGTATAATTAGCGCAATGGCTGGCAGCTCCTCTGTTTGGATAAAGTGACATTCTAAGGCTAGAGTATACTGGGTGAATTATTTAGCTTCAAAAGAATAAGATCTACAAAACTACTGCTGTCTTCTTGCTAATGTATAGCTCGGTTTGATAAACAGGAAGTGAGGGCTCAGCCTTTTTTTTCATTCTGCTTACTTTGAATTATTAAGTTGATAAGAACTAGCTGGCAAATGTGTTAGCAACTTTAGCTATGCTGACAAAATTATGGAAAATAAGAGAGAAAATAAATTCTTGTTTCACTTAGAAACTAACAGTCTCAAATGCTAATTTTGAAATCAATTCAGCAAGCAAGATAGCTTTATTTTTTTCCATCGGCATCAGAAGCCCTGCCTGCATGTCCTTTTATTATGAAGTATCCTGTAAAGGATGCACATTTGTAAGTCACGGCACAGATTATTCTTTCTGATAAATGCACATAGAAAACTTTTACGCTGAGGTCAGGAGGGAATTGCAGTTGTACAAACAACCAGCGCACGGTGCAATCCCGTTCCCTGCTTTCTGTGTCAGTGCTTTGCCAGGCAGAGTTTTTGTCCCTTCAATGCTGGTGAGTTCTTCCCTCTCTTCTCCTCCCTTCCTGCTCCCCTTTTCTCCAACAGGGCATTTCCCAGAGCATTTTAAGGGGAAAAGGTGTGAAAATTATTGTAGGCTGAGCCTTCTGTCTTAATCTGGAGAGATTCACATTACTAACTGCACGATGGAGGCTTTTAACGACCTTGCAGCAAAGTAAGGCTGTGAAGAGACAAGCAATGCCCTCTAAGGGCAACAGGAATTTCTGTGCTCCTACTTTCTTATGGTACAAGCCAGCTTTGGTAGACCTGGTTTGGCAGAGATGTTCAAATGCAGTGTGTTAGCACGTCTAGTTTGGAAGCGCAACACGTGCTTTGACTGAGACAAATCTCTCGCAGCCAACGTGCAGGAAGAAGGATGAGGACTCAGCACGTCTGAGCAGGGCGCCCCAGCGCTTCCTGCCTCCACGCGCTGAGRAGCAACGCGGCAGCCCCAGGCAATGGGACCCGCTGCTGAAGTGCTGCTGCTGCTGCCGGCCTCGAGGTACTGGAGCTCCCCAGTGCGCTTTATAAGCCAGGCTTAATGTTCTTTAATGGTTTTTAATGATAACCAGTATAATACTATGCTAGATATGCATTAAGAATACTTGGGGGAAAGCAAAGCAATATATTTCAATATTGTAAAAGAAAAAAGTTAATTTGAGGAGTTTAGAATCTTCACGTGAATATTTGATGCCTTTGAGCATAAAATCTGTTTTTAAAAAGTCCCTCTGCTCTCATGAGTTTTTTAAGTTGCTTTTTTTTTTTTTTAGGAAGTTCACATTACAGGAAGCAGAGGTTGCGTAGGTGTGTGAAYGTAACGATTTCTCCTGGTAATGTAACGATACATCTATTCAAGTCGAACTGTTTAACACTGACAAGAATTTTCTCAAGGCATTTTCCGTGATTGATGAGGGAAACGCGTGGAGCCTGGGTGGGATTTGCTGATTTGCCCGCGCTGCCTCCAGAGCAGCAGCAGCAGCTCCAGCCTCTTCAGCTGGTCGGGATCTTGGCAGGAGCTTTGGTGGCAGCTGGTGGGGTGGGAGAGGCACATATATGTGTTCATGCACACATCTAGCACGCTTTGGGAGAGGAGTATCACGCAAAACACGAGCAGTGTACGTTATTAAGGTAATACTAGCAAGCTAAATATTTAATTGTTGCACACTAGAAAACAGAATAAAGGCCATGACCTTGTAAAGGACTCTCAGCTTCCTCTCCCACTTCCTTTTTTGTGCCCTGCCAGAATTGCCAGATGACTGTCTGCAGATCTCCAGGGAAATGCCCGCTACTGCAGGGATGCACGGGATCCCTGTAGAAGTTTAACTTGTTTGCAAGCTCATACAATGTAGAATGTCTCTCTGGGGTCTGCAGTTACCTGCTGTGCACAGGGGGTAACTTCCCCTTCTCCATGCTGCTGAAACCAGTCGTGTTTTGGGCAGAGGACAAGGAGAGGTTCCCGTGAGGATTACGGAGTGCTGGTGGGGTGGGCACAAGGATGAAACCCGTGTTTTCAGGGAGTGGAGCTGTCATGCAARGGAGCTGAGGCATTTAGGCTTCTAGCATATGGCTGGCTGAATTCAGAGCTCAAAACCAAGTGATGATCGGGTTTCTACTGCGTCTTACTTCCTTTTCCTGTTCTCTCTCCTTTCTTACCTTTCTCACCCTAAGTTCAGAACAGCTTCTCACTCTCTGCATCACATTTTAACTTAACTTCCTTTTCTCTCTCAAGTGTAGAAATGAAAGAAACATCTTATACAGTTTAGAATGAAAAGAAGATAGTTTCTACCTTTTGAAGAATTGCATTTCCTTGGTGACTGTTGACATTGTGACGACTGATCTCCCTTTTGTACTGATATTCATAGACTTGGTTAGTTATATTAATGAGCAGCGTGGATGGCCCAGATTTCAGCTTTTCACATTCATAAACAGTTCCACTTTCAACATCTGATGGTTTTGTTGCATATCGTATAATTAATCCCATTACAAGCCCTGGAGAGTGAAACACACACAAAAAAAACCAAAGAAATTCAGAGATGCTTTACCCTTTACTGACCTGGACAAAATTTTTCCTCTTCTGCTGTACTTGTAGCCACAAGTTCAGTAGATACTTAGAGAGGAGGATGAGTGCATAACTGAGCACTATCCCAAGCACACATAAGTCAACCAAGCTCTATTCATGGAGGCAAAATTCTGCCACATTACCCAGAGTTAATATCTTAGTTCAAGTAACATTWATGGAATGCAGTTTCTCCTATAATCTTTTTTTTTTTCCCCCAATATTGTTCAGGACCACAGATCATATTCGGACAGAGATAATTTTTAACTAGGTCTATCTATAATATACTTTTTGTCCTACTGCTTCACCTTCCCAAGTGAAGCACGTATTTTGCAAATCATTCTTTGTAGTTCATTTAAAAAGAAGGTTCAGGAAAAATCATAGTCATTTTGAATGGCGCTAAAAAGCAAAAGATTAAGAATGTTTAGTTCCCTTGCAGTCCATTTTTCCATGGTAGATTATTTAACCATGAATTTTTTTCCCAGAATTTATATGGACTTAATATGTAAAAATACAACATTTGTACACCTCATTTTCTAAAGATCGGTTAGGAATGATACTGCATGAGCAGTATCAGTCAAACTGCATCAGTTTGACATGGAAAGTAGGGAGCTGTTGGTAAAAAGAAACAAGTTTCAGCAAGTGTCACATCAGTTAAGGTGACGGGTAACTGAATGCAGAGGCTTATTGAGGGTGACCGAGAGCACGCAGGGTAGAGCGCACGTCTTGTGCTCTAGGAGCCCAAGTCCAAGACAGGTTTTCATTCCTTGTTTTTAATATATTTTTCCTTTAAATGTATTACCAGGTGTTGACTGAATTCATTTTTAAAGCACATTTATTTACAAGCTGTATTGAAACAGGAAAAAGTGTCATTATAACCACTTTTTTCTTTCTGTCCTTTGCAGTGAACTCTCCCTGCAACAAAATCCCCTGCCAAACTCCTGAACCAAACAGGACTGAGTTTTTTTCTAGGGTGCTGTTAAATGCCTTGCTTAAGTATAGACACTCAGGGATGCAGTTTTGTGCATTACATGATTTTCCCAACTATTTTAGAATTTCTTAAAAAGTTCTTCATTGGCTTAAGAATGACATCCCTTCCTTCATCTATGCACTATGAAATGCTGATTTCTAATATAAGCCAAACGTGTCCTTCATCCTTTTTGGGTTTCCCTTCCTATCTGATGTACTGCTCCCTGGAAGCCCCACTTCAAAGGCAGGTGTGTCTTTGTCCACCTGGATCTATTGATCACAGTGAAATCTATTCAAGCTGAGGATCTAATGAGCAATCAGAGTTGCTAATTAATCTAGCAGATAAAAGAGCACAGATTTTTTTTTTTTTTTTTTTTTTTTTTTTTT
>NW_020455477.1:4957214-4975850 GCF_003342845.1 Nothoprocta perdicaria
TTCCCGATCATAGGTGATATCGTACCTAATTGTTCAGGTTGCTTTCTTGGCTTTTTTTTTTTTTTTTTTTTTTTTTTTTTTTTAACCCACTAGTGGGTGTTGGTGCTTGCTCCTTTTTGCTAGTTGCTATTTATTTTGGCAGGGATTATTTCTGTCTGCCTACCAGTAGGCTTGCTCTAGCCTCTTAATCATGTGTAATTGTAGGTAGCCCAAATTAGGTAACCCTGATACCTAATTCTGGGTGGATCAGGATTTTGGATGTTTGCAGTGAATAATTCATTGACCTAGTCCTGCAGACAGGTAAGTCTGTGTTCTTTTTCATGGTTTGAGGGTAGCTGATTTTTCAATTGGGTCCCAGAACAACCCCCTCTTTGTTATATAATTAGTTTCAAACTATCTTAAAATGTCYGTGTTGAAATATTCTATTCTTTTGTGAATTAACTCTGAGACAAGCCAAATGTTTCTTTGTTGCAACTGAACTGGTRCAACTGAAAAGTTTCTAAACTAAATATGGGGTCTTTCTTAGCTGAAACTCCTTAGCTGACACTGCATTTTCCTATGAAACTGATGAAGAAAAAAAAMCTTCTACTTTTGCTATTCTTCAAATAGAAATTTCATCAGGATGTTCTGAGTGTCCACTTTGAGTCTAGTCAGCACTTCCTGTTTTTGTGTTTCTRCGCTTTCTTCCTGGTCTTCCTCATTTTTCACTCTCTCCTTGCCTTCCAGCACTGCCCCTCTCAGTGAATGCAGCCTGGATAAAGAGTTGGTTACAGACCCTTCTACCATAGCACRGGGCACAGCCTGCAAAGAGGTGGCCCTGTTCTGTTACCTGAAGCATCTGCTTCTTGTGCTAGATTTATGTATAAATCCAGCAAGCAGCTCAAAGGGATGGAGGAAAGCTAGCTATAGGGCTGAGACTTTGGGTTTGTGCAAAACCGATATAAAATAATTGTTTTTATAACAAAGACAACTGAAAAATTGCACAAAGTGTAAAAAGTTGTAGCAGTTGCACAGGCTTAACTGCATTGTAAGCGAGGACAGGAATTAGCTCAGTGTCAGCACTTGCTGCAATGAGTATTTCCCGAGATGATTTTTTCTTGAAATGTCTGCCTCTTGATCTGACATTGCTGTCAGGACCCCTAAAATTCCACTTTCTTTTCATTATTAATATTTTATGATACTAAAGATACCCAGACTCATATCCAAAATTTCTAAGGGTGAAGGTAAAAGCTTCACAAGCTTTTAAGATCCTGTGAAAAAGTGTTTTCTCTATTTGAAGGCCATAAATAATACAAGACTAAATGGATTAGTTTGTTTACAACCATGAGGAATGTGTCCTTTGTTCATGGGTGTATTAATAATTCAAAAGTTCTGTTCTTCTGGAGGACTTCTCTTAATTGGTCAAAAGGAGATGATACGGTGGTTATCCTCATGATGTGGAGATTATATTCTGGGCGGAAAGCAGGATAGTTCCCCAAAATGGATAAACTCTAAAGAAATACTGATCTGTGTATTTAAATTTGAATCCCACTCGCCCTGCTTTTATAGGCTTTTGTCTAAATCTTCAACTAATGCTGAAGCTATTTGTGGGGAAGCTGTTCCAAAGTAGTGAAGGAAGCTGTCAAGTTACCCATGTAATTAGAAAAAAAGAAAAACATCTTATAATATTTTACAGTGATTCCACTGAATATGTTGCATAGTATTTTGAGGTTTTTTTCTTTGTTTTTTCTTTTTTTTTTTTTTTCTTTTGGCAGATGCTAATAGAAATGCAACAAGCTAATGTAGTCTCATTGATGCTATGCAGCTTGCACAGTCTAAAAGCCTTGAATTATCCATCAAGGGGATTCATGACAGTACACTCTCAAAAACACTATATAATTATCATGTAATATATGTATATACCAGTGTCAACTGGCTCAGTTAAAGTGGATTTTCTAGGTGTAACAGATTGCAAAATAATAAAAGGCCAAATTATCAAATAAATTATTTTTCATAACTTAAAATACAGGACAAATAAGTGAAATTCCTCACTGACTTTCCCTACCCAGCTGATAGATGCTTAATACAGGAGTTTCTTTTTTAATTGTTTAGAAAGTGAGCCAAGAAGATGAACTAGGCCATGTTCCTCCAATGTCAAATTTTACTTTTAATTTAGCTAAATAGTTTGAAAGGAATACTAGGAGTGTGATATTCCTATGCCATCCTCCCACAGAATAGAGATCATCTTAAATGGCTTGATATAGAAAAGAGCTGATGAAGCCTCCAGCCCTAAACATAGGAGTCATAGGGATGAGCTGCAAGTTTGCAACTGAACTCCCATGGGAGTTTGTCATGTGGCGGGACCCAACAATCAAAAGTTCTTCAGAACATGAAACTTGAATGAAAACTAGTTTGGTTGCTACATCTCTAGTGTATGTGGTGTTCAAGGAATGAATCAAAGCAGGCTGTAATTCAGATGTSTAATGACTGAGTTTTAGATTTGTTTCCTTCTCTTCAGTCTTGATGGTACCACTACTATATGTGTTTTATGGCAACAGAAAAGGAAATCAGTATTTTTCTCAAAGTGAACCAGAAGTAAGAGACCTGGCAAGTCATTATACACAAAGGGGGTTTGAATTTAACTGGCAAGAACTTCCTGGCAGGGGGACAATGCACAAGGTTGTGCGTGAAAGTGGTGCATCGTATTGCAGAGCTGCGAGGCAGGTCGGAACCAGGCAGGCAAGCCGGGGCAGCGGCACAATGACACCATTCACAGGGGATAGGGACRTTCTTCAGAGCTGCGGTTCAAAGGCACAGTGGGGACAAAAACAAATCTTGAGATGGTGAAAACTGCATTAGAAACAGGTGGACCTGCAGGGCTTGAGTCTGACACCTTTGAGTGCTGCACAAAAGCAGGCGAMATGCACACATTGCATGACCTCGTTCAATGTGGGCATTTCTTTCCTGTGAAAACAGGACTTYCAATGTCATTCAGGGGTGGCGTGCCCAAATGGTGACAGAATGGGCACATCTTGAGAGTAATATGATATTCACTCCCCTGACAAGTCAACCTCTAGCTACATCCCGAGAGATGGCTAAGCTGAATTACTATTTTGCAATTAGGGGACGAAGACATTTCAGCACATTTTCTGACCTTTGTCAGACTGGATATCCCATGCCTGGTTTTACATATACAACTAGTCCCGTTTCAACTGGTGCTGCAATTTATACTCACCRTAAACCATGGCTCCTCCGGTTTCATGCAGAAAGCGGAATCGATGGTTTTTAAATAACCAAATCGTTAATATTGTAAGAATGAGCAGAAAGTTAAAGACCAGCAACTCCACAGCTCCCTGGTGATAAAATTGATCTTCATCTTTCACTGATATATATTTCCTTAACTTCTCCATTTCATTCTCTTCATGGAAAATACGTGCAGAAGAGATTCCCAGAGGAAGGAAAGCGTTATCACCTTTKGTGCAAAAATGTCCAGACCCTACAGAAATTCACATCTGCTTCGTTGCAGCCACTCAGCGAAGTGCCCCGGCTCAGAATTCAGCTGGATTCTCGTTACAGCTTCCTGTTTCTCTCTTAAAGCCGCCCTGTCTCGTTTGTGTCGGTGCAGTCGCATCGCACCGAGCCCTGCACGGCTCCGCCAGCCTCTCGCCTCTGTCTGCGCCGGCTTAGCCGGGGTCCAGAGTGCTTGCTCCTGGGATATGCAGCGTCATCTGCAACCTGAAGATCATCCTTGGTCTTGATTGAGAGCTGTAGATGCCAAAACATAGYGATGTTGAGAAAATGACAGAAGCCTCGCTGCATTTGGGAAGTTTAAAGAAAAAAAAATCCACTTTCCCAYTTATAAATGTAAGCGACACAGAAGGAAGGTTACTCCTATCCAGAGCAATGAATCAGGATTTCAAGATTTTGGCCCTGAACTTCTTGCAGAAGAATAGAGAGCAAGGCTCTTGTTACCAGAATTGAAAGTGGTTAAAATAACCTAATCAAATTGAACAAAGTGCTGTGGAATTCCTTAAGTCTCTCTCAATTGTTTTTACTCTGTACTCTCCACTGCTTCCACTTCCTTTTCTACTCTGGATTKCAGTATTTTCCCATTCCTCTTAATTTTGTCAGATTTCTTGCAAGCTCTTTTCAAAAAAAAAAAGTCATATGGCTAAGGTGTATAACTTCTATAAAGGGGAGGCATAAAACCAAAGATTTGATTTGAATATCTTTTTTTATGATTTAGAAATAAGTGAACTTCAACATTGGAGTGACCTTAATTATCAAAAGCAAAATAAAATAAATTTGAAATTCGGTACACTTAACCTTTAACAACAATGAAAAGCAATATTTCTTCTTTTGTGAAAGACACAGCTGTTTGCTACCCTCACCAGATAAGTGTGTGAACTTAGCTTTGCAGAAGCTAGTAGTAGCACTTCTAAAAAAATTATTTTAAATGGCCAGGCTGAGGCAATATAAGCTCATCCAAGATACCTGAAAACACTGTGGTTGCAACTATAGCAAGTAGGAAGCTAAGATGCAGCAGACATGTGGGATGTGCTTCTCTAGTGACTGAGTCATATGGGCTAAAATACACAAATATTTCCTTTGACCAGGTGATCTTGAGCTTGGTTTGTTTGATTCTTTCTGTGCTCAAGAATTTCCCTGTTTTGTATGTATCCGCAACTCAGTGRTATCCATGTCTTCACATTTTTTTTTCTAAGTGGAAGAATTTGTCTCAAATTTTGGTCATTTTACAGGTCTGAGAAAACATAATTGCTTGCAACAGCTACCTCATGGTTACAATTTTGATAGCAGGTTATGAATCCAGAGGGAAGAAAATTGGCCAGAATAAAGCATAACATTTCAATTAAAAAATAAAGAAATAAAGTTTTCATAGGAAGATGCTTCAAATATTAATGATTAGGTCAATGGCAAAGCCAAGACAAGTTTGGCTCCTGAAACTTCTTGTTGGAAGTTAACATCAGGTGGCTCTATATCATGCTTTGAGAATGGGTAAGATAGGCTTCATTTCTCAATATAATTTTTCTCCCTATGGTCAAGAGGCTGTAGCTTATTTTTTTTTCTATTTTCACCTTTTAGACATGCGATTTTCCATGTCACAGAACCCTAGTCCTTTCCTTCTTAGTTTTGCAGATGACTAAATCTAGTCTTAGAGAAGCCTATCAAGCAGTGAAGATTGAATATTAAGCAAGAAGACTCTTCTAAATCAGTAGAGACTTCTCATCTTGAAGAATACAAGTCAGAAAAGCAGCTTGTTTTAAATATAATTGTAGCTGGTTATAGTAATTATAGTTGGTGCAAATCCCAAGCGGAGGCAATAATTTAGCAACACTGGCAATTATATAGGAATATGAAAAGTACAGCTAAAAGTGAAATTGAAGTGAATTGCACATGTGTGTGCATTTGTGAATAAATTAAAAAGCAATACCGAGTCCGAAATCAAACGTGTTGCCAATGCACAAATAAATGTGGGCTGTGGCGGGACTTGTCTGAGAGCCCCAGACAGATTGGAGCAGGATTAGTGGGATTGCAGCTGGTTCTCTCTCTCTGATCCATTCCCGCCAGGAGGATCTGCCTCGCTCCTGTTCTCCCATGCAGCTGCCCATGGACTGGGCGAGCTGAGGCCCAGGCGTGTCAGTTCACAACCACCAGGCCTCAGTGTATCTTGAAATCTGCTTTTCTGCTGCTTGTAGAAGTCTTCCTGTGAAATCAGTTAATTCCCTAGCTGCTATTGATGCCATTCTCTCTTCTGAAGTCCATCTCTGCTGTTTCTACTGCAGATTGATTCTTGCTGATGCGTGGGCCTTCGTTGCCACAAGGGCCAGCTGCTGCCTCATGTTTGAGTTGCCCACTGGAGCACGTGGGTCCTCCGGAAAGTGACKTGTCGGTCACTACCTCATTGTATCATTGTAGGGGTCACTTTGTAGGCGCAGGAATTCAGATGTGCCTTTGTTGAACCTAATGAAGTTCCTGTCGGCCAATCTCTCCCTTAGCATGGTAGCCCTGCCCTTTGGCATGTTAATATCAGCCCTGTGYTCTCCCTCCCCTCCCTGGTAGTTTGGGTTGTCCGAAACCTTGCTGAGAGTGAGTCTGTCTTATTATCCAAGGTGTTCGGGAAAACATTAAGCCGTATTGGCTGTGGTTTTGATACCTGAGGGATGCCAACAGCAATCAGCCAGCAGTGGGACTTTGCATTGCTGATCAAAGCCCTTGAGCCTTGTGCTCCAGCCTCTTTTTGTGGCTATCTTGTCATCCACTTCAACTCCAGCTCAGTTTTGGCTTTCCTAACCAGATCTGTATGTTCAGGCAATGTCTCTATATTAGTTCTGGGTGCCTGTTCCAGCTCCCACCTTCTGTGTGCTTGATGTTTCTACTTGAGCTCGGTGAGGAGTGTTTTTTGTTCATCCCCACTGGCCCCCTGCCACACTTGCTTGCCGTTGTGCATGTTGGGAAGTTCGTGTGCTTTGAGGAGGTGTTCTGGAATACCACCCAGCTCCCCTGGRCTGCTGGTGTTAATGCTGCTTTTCATATGGAAGGGTATAATCACATGCGTGATTCAACTGGGCTGCATATATAGAACTGCAGAAAAGCAGTAGAAATCATGTGCCACACAGCAGCAAACATTCAGGGTACAGCTGACATTTAAATCAAAAAAAGAAATGCCGTCTGTAAAGTATATTACTGCAGTATGTTTTGTTTTTTTCTCTAGTATATGCTGTTTGTTGGATTAGTCAAAAGTTTGTCACTTAGTGACTTTTGCTTTGGAATATAAATTGCACTGTGCACTTGTACATTATGTTGTACTGCAGGGTAGGAAAAGGCTCCTAAGGAGCGTGGGGAAGCCAGGTTTAAGCGGTGCCGGTACTGGAGGCAGGTAGTCCCTCTGGTGAGCCCAGTCCGAGAGCAAGTCCCACTGGAGGGCGCGCTTCCCATGCGGAACGAAAACCCAGGCTAAAGCGGAGGCTTGGGCTTAGCGAGAGCCCTGTTGCRGTGCCTTAGCAGGCTGGCTGAGAGCTCGCTTGGAGTAAAGCAACCAGCTCTGTGCCTGCCTCAGAGGAGGCCTGCGGGTACAACTGCACTGCTTTTGGCCAGGGAACAAGCATGTTTCGGATAACTCAGTCCCACTCAAATTCATACCTCTGGTGCCAATGGGAATCTGGTTTGGCCTAAATGGTTAATATGAGGATCTGCCAATATCATGACTTTTTTTTTTTTTTTCCATTTTTTGGTGAGGGGCTTATGTTTATATAAGATGACTCTTCTTTTGTGGGGATAGCCCTGCTATCTTCCCACCTGAGAGTCTGCAAAACATGTTTAACTGACTTAGGCCCATGCTAAACAGTGTTATTTCCCTCTGTCTAATCGAAAGAGCAGCTTTTTTTTTTTTTTTTTTTTTTTCCCTTCCACTTGAACACTGTTTGAAGACTTGTAAAGAAGAAATGTTAGGAATCTGCTAGCTACTGTGGCTATATAATTGCCCTGTGCTCTCAATGCAAGAGCATGGATTGCATTTTCCCACATTTTCCACATTTGTAAAGAAACACAGACATGAGAAGTGCAGCAAGTGCTCTTGAAAATTCAGTGGGTTTTAAATCTCACTGCAGCTAAAGCTTCTCTCCTGTAGTGACCAACCTCTCTCTTAAAAGAATTATGTCTAAAATGTAACTAATTTAAAATCTGGCAATATCTGCCTGGAATGCTGTATGGTTTCCTTATCCAAGGAAAAGCCTRGCCATCCTCTGTAAGGGCCAGTTTTACTGCTGGCCTGGGCTGTTTTAGCTCTTTGTTCGCACAGATCCCAAACACTCATTTCTCTTTACTCGACATGCTTCATCCTGACATTGCGTTTGGTTCCAACACTCTTATTCACAGCTCTTTTCTTCAGCTGACAGTTCTCCAGTTTTCCCCCATTCCCTGCAGCCTCCGGTTGCTATAGTGACACCTGAGGATGCTGAGAGGGGACCACCTTTGTTAGCGCCTTGGTTGCTATGGCAATGCCATCAGTGAGGGTTCAAGGAAATCCCCATCATAGTTTGTGCCCTCTTAGAGCAAAGCAGCTTGTAAAAGCATCTTTTAATTGTCATGCTCAGTAACGAGACTGCGAACCAAATGCTGGTCCTATTGGAGTCAATGGGAATTTTGCAGCTAATTTCAATGGGACTGTGACTTGGTCCTAAATTCCCCTGCATGTAGGTGACAGAAGAGTTTAACATTCATCACAGGGCAAACAACGTTGCTTCATGTGGTCAGTGTAGCTGGATTTGGATCTTGGTGACTGTATTTTTATAAAGGTTCAGAATATTATAGAAAGGTTCAATAATCAGATTAAAAATATGGTAACCCTTAAAGTTTATTTAAAAAAACATAAAACTAAAATATATTCAAAATACTTGGAAGATCCCTCTTCCGTTGAGGGGAAATCTTTCACTGATGTTGCTTTGYGAAAATAGTCACAAGAGTAAACCTTATCAAAAATATCTGGACATTGCAGAAGGGTTATCATTACTGAAAAAGGAGATGCCTTGCCATTCTTCTTAAGTCCCCATGGATTTTTCTGACRTTATGGGAATTACCTGTGAAGAACGATTTTAAGTCAACTCTTTCCTTTGAACTATTTCTGCTTTATTTAAATTATCTTGGAGATATTTAAGTTGTAGGTATTCAGTCCAAATACCAAGTGAGACYGGAAAGCACAATATTTGATGCTTCCCTCTGCAGCTATTTTGTAGGTTGTATCCTAATAATGATATATTATGCATGTTTTAGTCACTTCTTTCTATTTCTGGAGGAATGGCAAAAAAATCTCATTATGAGTCATGGGTCCCCACTGTTTTTCTGTGAAGTTATTGGGAAATCCATTGCGAATGTGTGAGAAGAACCCAGGTTCTTTCCCTGATAATAGCTAAGCTGCAAACAGAACTATGAAATACCTGATTTGTAGCCTTAACTCTTGTAACCTTAACTCTTCTAAAGTTTCTATTAAAATGAAAATACCTTAATCTGGGGAACAACAGGAAAGACTTGTCTTTTTTTTTTTTTTTTTTTTTTTTTTGTGGTTTGTTCAAGAAAAAAAAAACATGTGAAAAGCCCCAAAAGATACAAGTATAGAGTTGTGGCACACAAGAAAAATACAGGCTACATAGGACTGACCTGATTAGTTGTCCACTAAACCAAAGACAGCTGCTGCTCTGCTTCAGCTTGGCCTTTTTTGCCTGTCCGTACAGTATAAATCCAATGTGGATACTATTCTTTTCAGTTCATAAAGGCATTAGCTGCATAAAAAGAAGCAATTTTCTACTTGTGACTTGGTTGGGTCAGCACTCTATTTCTGAAAAAAACTACCTAAAAAATAGAGTATACGCTTTGTCCCAGAGAAGTGTAGACTTGGAGTTACTTTAAATTGTTCAAACATTATGTACATGAGATAACACTTTCAAAAGAGCTGTAGATAATGGTTTTTTTCTAGCATTCATATCAGTAAGCAAAAGTTGCTAGCAACAGCATTCTTGAAGCTTCCGTTACAAAACAAACAGAAAAGTCAATCATGTTAGTAATGTGGAGAGATTTATTTTTTAAATAATCCTCAAATATTTTTTGTAAACATCACTACTTTTTTTTCCTCCTACTCTTTTTTTTCCTTGTAATCAGCTCCATATTAGCAAAATAACAGAAGGGGATTTTTCTTAAATGTTCAGATTTTTCCTTTTTTTTTTAAAGAAATCTTAAAGGCACACATTAGGATAGGATTTTTGAAATGAAGCAACCGTTGAACTTCTCCCTATGTATTTTTTTTTTTTTAGTTAATTATTCTTGAGACGCTGGGCAACATCTTACAGCCAACTAATGACAGGATATTTCTAGAACAAAGAAACTGGCACTTGGTCCCATCCTTTTCTCATGAAGAGGTAGAAATGAGGTCTTGTGGGACAGTCATTCTGTGTTATGAGGACTTGCATGAAGAAGATGACAAATTTAGCTATTCTGTACAGCCAAGTTAAAACTGAGGCTCTCATTACTGACTAGTATTGAGATAAAGTGGGAGGAGGTCATTGGCATGTGTGGAGCCTATAACCTGAAAGAAAATATTGTGCAACAACACACAGATGTTAGAAAGCAACTCTTGTGAGCCTCCTCCATGCTTTTTTTTTTTTGTTTCTTTTTCCTTCTTTATACCTAACAGAAATAGCTTTTTGTTTTTCAAAATAATTGGCCTCTCTGGCATGAGACAGTCACAGAGTAAAATCTGATAATCAGAAAAAAAAAATTATATAATTGAGGAGATGAAATCTAATCTTTCTTTCAAAGAGATGTGGAAGAACTGAATTCCTTGCCTCACATTTCCTATAGGAACCGCATCAATTACTTGTTGTGTGGTTTAATCTACTGAAGTTCCTCAGGACTTGGGGATCCTTGGATAAGTTACCATAYGAGGGCTCTGCAGCATTATGACTTGCCAAGTAATTCAGGGTATTTCCTTTGGGGAACATGTCCAGGTTCTATGATTAATATTCTGAAGCTGACATGCATGGTCTTTTATTTGAATATACTGCTGCAAAAAATCTGAGGATCTKTCCATTTTAGTGGAAAGTGAGGATCTTTTCCATCTCAGTCCCACTTATGGACATTTGTCTTCTCCATGTGCTAGGTTTGGAGTGGACCATATGAGCTTCCATTTTTAAATTACTTCTGCAGTGCAAATAGTTTCTGTGGGAGAAGGGCAATTCTGTAAACGCAGAAACACAGAAAGCTGAGATCTTGCTAGTAATGCAGCCTGAACAGTAAAGGATTACAGTGTCAGACCAAAAAATATCTGCTTGGATATGGTGCTTGTCACTTCTGCAAGAGTAGATATAAGGTTGGAATATTCTGGGAGATTAGAAAAGCCTGTGTGATAGTCAATGCTTTGGATAATATTTTCATTTATACCGTGAAACTGAAGTAAAAATTTTCTTTGCTTTTAAGATAGCAGGCAAAAGGGAATCAGATCAACTAGCTTTAATTTTTGGAAAGTCCTTTGTACTCCTATAGCTTGACTGTAGGAATACAAAATTCTGATTATTAAATGTGTGCATAGTTTCTGTACCTGGATAGTGTGAAACCAGTATCAAAAATAACTGGACCTCGAGCTCTCAGTTAACTTGACCACTTAATAACTCACTGAGGAAGATGCAGTCACGAACACTACTTAGAGCACTACTCAAATAAATGTGGTAAAAATGATGGACTCCTGTATCTGGCTGTTCAGCATATTTCTATATGCTGCTGCTCTCACTGCATCAACTGCGCAGTCTTATTTTCCTTGTAGCATTAACATCTAGGCATTGTTGTAGCATTAATGTCATTGAGCCAGAGCTTTCAAATGTTGATTAAAATAAAAGTGTCTCAGTGAGATGGTTCACTGGCCTTGCCCTACTGGAGACCTGAATTTGAATTCTGAGTTGGGTAACAAATAAAACAATAGTTTTATGCCATCCATGCAGCATCACAACATTACCATGCACTGGAGCATCAGTCAGAATAACGTTAAATCAAAGTTGCAATGACATCCATCTTTGCCATGGTAGTGAGATGCACTGATAGTGTTGCTTGGGCATATTTATGCATTACTTCTGAATGAGGCTTTATTCTGTTAGCACTTTGCTTATCGAAAGTGGATTCTCTTATCTGGGGAAATGAAATCACAATTTGGCCCCATAACTCTGAAACAGCTCATTTGTTACCTAGCTTGATACTCCATTAAGAACTAATATACCAGCTAGGCACAAATATTATTCATTGCCTAATTCTTGTTTAGTCCTGCTCTGCTTTCAGCTGCCTTGCAAAGGATGGAAACTGTGCAGCACTTGTAATGTCACAGAGTTTTCCTGCATGGAAATATAATTACATCTTTAGGTTTGGCTCTGTGAAACATTTGCATCTGGCAACAGTAATTCTGATACCTACAGCYAGATTGCATGGAGCTAACTATGCTTTGGAAAATTGACAGGGCCTGCAATTATGCTGTCGCTGGATCTGCAGGAGCGGAGCAGGGAAGCGGCGTTTAAAGCAGYGCTTTGTGCCAGATGGCACACACCACGTTGGGAAAATCTACGCGAGCCCTTGTGTGCTTGCGTTGCAACCAGCAGATTGTCAGCTGGAGTAAGGAACAGAATGTATGCAGCTTAACTGACCTTGGCTCAGTAGAAACTGACTCGGAATCGGAGGATAAAACTACTGATGCTTTGACTTGGGGAGGCCATTTGCTTTGTTCTTAACTGTCTCTCATGAGATCTGCTGGTGATTTATAAAGCAGTGGGGCTGCTGCAGGAGTTGCTCTGAAATGTGAATGGTTTGTGAACCTGAAAGATAAAGCGTTTTAATAAAGTAATGCTTTATAATACTGCGTCTCAGCTCTTCAGGCCGGAGACACAGAGCTCGTGGTTTCCTTGGGCCGGGTCCCCGCAGGCCCCAGCTCTTCAGCCACCCTCACACTCCTTCAGCGAGTCGGTCACAAAGCATCAGCTACGGGGCAACTCGCCACAGYTCCACCTTGTCAAGCAATTTTCCTTTCATTTGTATTTTAGTAAGCAATTAAGCAATAAGTGAATTTTTATGTTTGTATGTCTTAAGCCTCTAGACTTTTCGAGTGAAAGTCTAGATCAAACAATGAATTAATGTGAAGGAAAAAAAATAATTAAACCTCGGTATCAACACACACATTAACATCCTGCAGGCGCAGTCAGGCTGGTGGACGTTCCTCCCAGTCAGTTTTGGGGCTTCTTGATGCTTTCTTGTTATAATATTTAAACGTTAGAGGAGATCAAATGATTTCAATGGGAGCTTTGAACACGGTACACTTGCAGACTAAGCACTTACTTGGATGCAGGTAATTACATTTTCTTGCTGTTATAGTGCTAAGGTGATTAATATGTCTATATAATAACCAGTTCCTAACTGTTGTATCTTTTATACTTGTAATTTTTAATTTTTAAACCTATTTATACCGTACACTTTGATTTTATTCTTCATACTTTCTGTATTRAAGCTTAGTTCCTGTTATCTTTATTGTTTAGAATTGTATTTCCAGTTAGTACCACTTTCATTAGCTGCCATAAATWGCTTTAGCCCATACTTTTATGAACATTGGTAAGTTTTATTCCATTTCTGTTTGGCCCTTGAATATAGTTATTTATTCATCTACCAGGTAGAGCTTCAAGATCATTTTTTGCAGGAAGAGTATATTCAAAACATGTAGTTTGCTCCAAGCTTTCATAAGTAAGCTTACAGTATATTCATAATAGAACAAAAAAAACAAAACAAACTCGACTGTTAGTGTCCTCTGTGGCAATACTTTCTCAGTCAAGTTCTKTATCTCATTACTGTGGTGAAAAGAGGAGTTTTTAGTCAACTCTTCTTTGCTGCTTCCAGTATGACTTAATTTTAATGAGTTCAGTTATTTCATTTTATGCTTCCTACTTTTGAAAGTTCACAAAAAACAGTTAAGAGAAGTTTTAAATCCTTTAGAAGATTCATCCAAGTGCCAAGAAACTTTCAATTAGTTTTTTTTTAAAGTGTCAATAAATTGACATGAAAGCAAGTCCGTGAGTCTTTTAGCTCACACTGTGGATCAAGCATTTTAAAAGGCAATGTCTTATAAAAAAAATAATTACAGATCTACTGTCAAATAGTAGATCTGCTCCAAACTTGCAAGTATTTGCATTTATTTCATGTTGAAAAACCAACCATYGCAAGACTAAGTACCTTACTTTGGCTTCATAATTTAAAATGCTGTTTACAGAGTGAGGGTTAAAGGACAAGCCTATTGGGTGAAACCAAAAATCCATGTCGTAGCCATAAGCTGGATGCCTATGGAAAACTAAGAATAGGGTGCACATACACTTTCCCCTAATTTGTGCAGACTTTTTATACCTGAGTAACACTTCCCAATGCAACGCCTTCCCAAGCCAGATATAGCTGGTGTACTTAGTCTCAAAGTGATTCTCTTCTGTGAACATGTCCAGTCTTCCTTAGAGCCGATCTAACCTCTGAATGTCCACATCCTTGGGCAAGGAGCTCCGCAGGTCTATTAACGGAATGTTGCTTATGTTTTTGCATTGAAAGTAGACCCCACTAGCTTATTTTGAGTTTTTGTGCTGGTTCCTGTAGTTCTTTGCTGGAAAAGATGATGAGAACTGATATGCATCTGCCCTTTCCGTGATACTCGCCGCATTTGACTCCTAGCACATTCTTCCAAGGTATCTTTTCCCCAACCGAGCAGTCCTAGTTTATTTAATCCCTCTTAGTAGAAAAGCTATATATTGTGCATCCTTGAGCCTTTCTTGGAACATTTTCAGGTTCTAGCTTATGGGTTTTGATATAACAAATAAGAGGATAAGCATGCAGAACTGTAACACTAGATCTTGATTCTTCTGATGCTTTCTTTTTAAACCTAGATATATTTTACTTTTATAAATAATGGAGATTTCAATCTTACTTATCCTGCTGTGTTTCATTTCCCCAATCTCTGAGGCACAGATAGAATAAAATACTTATCTCATGAGATCGTTAGGCAGATTAGTGTGCTTCTTCTACTCTTTGTAACATAAGGAACACGCTTCCCCTGTCTGCTGATCCAGGAGACAGATCGTTTAGGAAGTGGCTAAACAGCGTCTTGCGAAGGCAGAGCTCGGTTCCAAAGGGCCCTCTGAAACTGTGAGACCAAGTGTAGGGTGGATCCAAGCTAAGTGATTATTGCTTTTGCAGTCATCAGCATAGGCGACATTTAAAAAATAAATAAATAAAAATACTAATAAAATACTAATGGAACAGAAGCTCCAATTTAATATTTTTCCTGTAAAGGGTTTCATGGGAGGAAGTTTCCTCATAGCTACTGACTTTAATCACAATTAAAGTATTCTAAGTGTTCATATTAGATGTATTTTCTGAATTACTGGAAAAATGTGGTGGGACTCCTTCTGTGTGTATAGTAGAACTCCCATGCAGCCTCTTAGAGCTTGTTATAGAAACAGAACATTATTTATTTGGCTTACTCTACATGTGTATATATATAGAGAGAGGTATTAATTTATAGTTCCAGTAGTATTTTATACACAAATTAACACAYGAGGGTATCAGAGAGTATGTGCTTGATTAGCAGTAGTATGGGTATAAAATAAAGCAAGCAAAGTAAGCTTTTGAAATTGGTGCRTTTCGGAATATTAAATATCTGTTCCCTGATTTCTTTATAGGTATAATATTTTGAATACTGTACAGACTCCAGTCATATTTTGAAGTAAYCTAAACCATTAAAAAAAAAAAACATTTGATGCGTTTCATTGAACTTTGAGATATGAAAGAATAAAGAAACCTAGGCCACAGATTGGCTTCATTTGACATTAAGTGTGCAGCTTTTGAAATGTTGACTTTTTTTTTTCAGGTTAGACACATTGAAACTAAAAGGAGCACATTAAAATTAAAAGAAGAGCCATTGTTATCTTTAACATGTATATGTAACAGCAATGAAAATCAAGCAACTGCTGTTGTGAATCATAGTTACCATAGTAATATGTTCCCAAAGTCACTTGGAGATCTTGGAGATTCATTTATATTAATAGCAGTAAAGAAGACAGGCGAAGTTGCCAATAGCATGTATGTGGTTCTGTGTGTCACAGACTTCCACTGTTTACAATAGGGTAAGWTTTTATTAGCAGATGACCCAGTTGTCACTGCTGGGACATGACAGAGTAAATTACAGAGTTGGTTCTCAGTCCTTTTCATGCAATGCTGAATAATTGCTTATAAATAACCCTCTGAAATCAGTAGCAGTAGGTCCAGGACAAGTCACTAGGGGTCCAGGCCAAGGTGCAATTTAAATAATCTTCCATTAATTTCAGTACAGTCTGATTGGGTTTGTACTTATATAAAAGGATACCCCAAATTGTTACTGTTCAGTATCCTATGGTTTCCACATCAGGCGCTGTATAGGACTTGCACATAAAACTAGCTGTACAAAATTAAGACACAGGCAAGTATAGAGAATGTTTTGCAATGAAAGGAAAGATTTTATGGCTTTACATGAGCGCTGTTGTGTAGAGCTTGAAGATGAAAGCAAATAATTATTTTCATTTAGAGGTTTGAGAATTCCCATCAGAAAGCAACTAAATAGACTTCACACAAATAGCATAGCTATTAATATCTTTTTGTTGCACTAATATAAAGAACATAGTGCAGGAAATCAGAATAAAGATAGAAATTGACTTTCAAGGACAAAAATAATGATCTTCATTGAGCTACATTTGAGGAGATGAGGAAACAGAAAAGACAACTTGAAAAATGCTTTTGCAGTTGTTGATATTCAAGTTCAGTGCTATAATCAGCAAATGTATGTATCATGATGACAAAGCGCAYTTGCTGGGATGTTGATTCAGCAAAATAACTTATAATATTATTCAGCTGTTCGAAGTGTCTAATACTTGGACATCAATTAGCAAGAAAAATTGAGGAGAAATGCCAAATCGCTCAAGGCAAAAATTCTGTAGAGACAGTATTTCATGTTATGCTGCTTCATGTATAATATGTTGCACACACAAAATTCAACTTAATGAAAAAATCTGTGATTATTTATAGAAAAGTTAACCTTGCTCTTATTTTTTCATAGAAATGAATATATTACATAACTGACTGAAGCAAATCTATTTGCTTATTAGTTAGAGGACACTCCCTGACTTAACCATTTTCCAAAAAATAAGTTGACTGTGAACATCTTTGAGGTGCTGTTTCTTCCAGAACCACATACTGATTTCACTTTGCACAGCAGTATGTGCTACAACAGAGTAAAATAGATTTTGAGCCAGCTGAAGGTACAGAGTTTGTGCTGACACCTGCAGCCAGAGTCCCCTCTTCTTGTAGTCTRAGTGCTGGATATTTTTATGGGGTAGAGATAGATGGGTGGATGGACAGATGGATTAGACAGCCCCCCATACATCCAGATTGCTGCAGATATGACCTCTTTCTGGTTAAGAGATCCAAACTGTCCCAGTCTGTGTATATCCCCTAGTTTTGTCAGGGAAAATATTCAGGAATGTCAYGCACGCCCATTGCAGTCATGTCCATTCATATGATTGCAGATGAGGCAGAGGAACAGAAATGTGTAGGCTCYGGTATGTATGTCCAGAACCTGCAGCAGTTGCTCTTCAGGGCATGTTTGTTTGTGATATGGGAATAAATATTCAGAGAATAATTTAAAAGAAAGGACCCTTGAGACTAAATCCTGGGATCTACAAAACTTGGGAATGGCTGTGATTTTGGAAAGTTGCTCAATCTGTATTTTGAAATTGAGGAGCTTGGAGTACTGCAGCAAGCGAACAGCTTTGTATCAGACCTTTACATAGAGGTGCTGGATGTCTTTTCATTCTAAAATACCTATGTTGCAACAGCGGTAACTCTTTATTTTCCCATTAAGAAAAGGCTTGGATCTCTCCAATTCTGCCTTCAAATTAATGAGCAGTATGAAGTAATCTAGTAGAGGACATCTCCCTAGCCCTAAGGTTTGTGATTTTCACAAGAGCTGCTGATGTCTCTAAAAACAGCAGGAATATATGTTTGCCCACGTCAAAGGTTCATTAATAACTTGACCACAAGCACATTAGGAGAGCTGTAAAAACCTCATGCTATATCTTAACATGACATTTCCTAACATATAGGAAACAGTTCAGGTACTGCAGCGAGTGACCTGTGTAACTAAACTGCTCTGCATCAGAGAACTTCAAGCCTTTGCTGTCCACTGGTGGCCTGCATTTTCATTCCAGTCACTGGAATCTTTAATTAATTACATTGTCAGTTATAATGAAGTCTTCATAGGAAAACTGCTGTACTTGGACGCTTAGTGAGAAGAAAGAAGGCAGCCCTAGAAAAATAAATTGGAAATGCAAATATTGTACCACATTATCTAGCCTATTGTATATTCTCTTGTATCTTGAATTCCTTTTTCCCCTTGAAATGGATCGCTCAGAACTTACGATTTTCAAGAGTTACATGCTATGTGTAACATTCTTGCAGTATTGACAATTTTACTTAAACATTCTATGTATATATAATCCTTTCCTCGTAAAACTAGTGGTTCATAGAGAAGACCTCGCTGACGGGATGACATGGCCCTATGTAGAGCACTTGGCACACAGATACGCTCGTGCCGCATCGGTGGGTGAGTTTGCTGGCCACGTTACACAGAATGACAAAATCCCAGCACGGTGGCGTGCTCTGAAGCTGCGGGTTTTTAACTTTTTTTTTTTTTTTTTTTTTGAATTTTCTCGATACCTAAGCTCTAAAATCTATGTATCATGCCAGTAATATTGCCCTTTGCTACGTTTCTTCCCCAAATGCTATCTCTATGGGATTTTTGAGGATGAATGGGGCGTTATCTTGGGCAATAACGATTCTCGGTCGCTTTTGCTCTGTTTTGCGCTAYGTTTACTGCCGGCCCGCGCCTTGCCGTGCACGGGAGGGGATAGCGAGGCCAGTGTGTGGGAAGCGAGCTCCCTGCGGACACCGTTAGCGGCGGCGAGGCCGCGCGCGGGCACAGCGCAGCGGCGCCGCCATCACCGTGCGCCGACACTGGCGCCTGCCGAGGCCGCCGTGCAGCGCCGCGGCCGCTGA
>NW_020455477.1:4976241-5014887 GCF_003342845.1 Nothoprocta perdicaria
CGGGCGCCGCGCGGCCCGGGACGATGCTGCGGCTCGTGTCGCTCAAGTTGGGGCGGCTGTACCGCTACGCGAAGCTGGCCGTGCTGGGCAGCCTGGCGGCGGCGCTGGTGCTGAACACGCACTCGCTGCTCGCCTCGCTGCAGCGCAACGAGCTCTCGGAGCGGCGCTTCCTGCAGCTCAATAAGTGCCCGGCCTGCTGGGGCACGAGCTGGTGCCGCAAGTTCCTCAACGGGCAGCTGCGGCTCGAGAGCTGGGGCCGCCTGCGCCTGCTCGACTTCCTCAACGTGAAGAACGTGTTCTTCGCGCGCTACGGCGAGCCCCGCGAGGGCAGCCGCCGCGTCGTGCTCAAGCGCCTCGGCTCCGCGCAGGAGCTCGCCGACATCGACGCCAAGATCTGCCGCCGCGCCACCGGCAGGGGCCGCTGCGACCTCCTGCAGGCGCTGCACGCCACCGAGTTCGCGAGCCTCAACGGCGACGTGCGCCTCCTCACCCCCGACGCCGTGGAGGGCTGGTCCGACCTGGTGCACTGCCCCTCGCAGCGCCTGCTCGACCGCCTCGTGCGCCGCTACGCCGAGACCAAGGACTCGGGCAGCTTCCTGCTGCGCAACCTCAAGGACGCGGAGCGCATGCAGCTGCTCATCACGCTCGCCTTCAACCCGGAGCCGCTCGTGCTGCAGGTGCGCCGCTCCCGCCGCCCGGGCGGGGCGCTGGATCGGGCGCTGCGGGACGCGGCCCGTGCCCGCGCGCCGCGGGAATTCCCGCGCCCGGGAATGGGGCGCTCGGGGCCGCCGTGCGCGGGGAGCGGCCCCGCGTGGGGACCGCGCTGGGCTCCGCCTTGCCCGGAGGCGGGAAGCGGACACAGACCCCGCACGGGCTAATGCGGGTGAGAGATAAGCAGGGCTCGCTGTCAGCGAGTGCAGTAGTCCCGCGCTGTAGGAGGATTGGCTCTGGGTCTGACAGCAACATGGGCTTTGATGTGTGCTGCAAAGCTTGGGCTCTGTTTACATTTTAGATGAAAATCCATGGCACTGTTCGGTTACGTTTCTTCCGTGTATCTATACAAATGTATAGCTCCACACACTAGTATTGGATGATGCCTCCCTTTCCTTTAAATCTCGGCTTGCGGTGCTCTTGAAGGAATTCCGGGCATGCCGTTAGTGTGTAAGTTTGGACCCAGGATTGTTTTGTCTGACTGCAGTACTATCCTTGTCTCTATCTCGTGTATGCCAAAAAATACTTGCAAATGCATTTGGCAACAGCACTGTGCAATTACTGCTCTAAACAGCTAATTTTTCTCTTGTGAGCGGGTCAAGAAGTTGCTGTTGCCCCAGCAGGGCTTGCCCCCCAGCAGGTCCCCTGGGATCGCCCGCACGAAGAGCTGAGACACTGCTGGGTTTGGAGCACGGTCCCTGGGCAGTGCGTCCCCTGCCCTTCAGTCGCCCCACATACAACCTGGGGGGTTGTCCTCAACCTTGTCACTTGGCTATTTAATGTACTCAGGGTAGACTGCATCCCCTTTTCAGTCAGCTTGCTCCTGAGGCTAGTGAAGGGGAAGCTCCACATAAATTTTAAGAGTATTACCGTGCTGTGACTGCGCTTGTGAATTCTCTGAGCATAGATTTGTTTGGCTGTTCTTAGCACAGCTGAGCTCTTGATTTGAGCACAGGCTGCGACACACACAGCGTGGACCTAGCAGGCCTGAAACAGCACCGTGTGCTCCCTCATGGCTTGAGGGTAGGGTGCCCTTTACAGGCAAAGGATACGGGACAGCAGCAGTGTTTGCTGTTACCTGATAGATCAAAAGCTGTTYGGCAGCACCGGTTAATTTAAGAGCCTTTAATAGCCTTGATTGCTGGAAGCTTCTTGATAAGCTGCAGGTGGTCCTGGAGGCTGTGGAGCAGGATGTGGAAGCACCCTGTGTGCCCAAGCAGCAGAGCGCGGTGCTGGGAGGCGAGGCRGCCCCTTGGCTGGAGTCTGGTGAAATTCTCTGTCACCTGATTTTGAAGTCAAAGGTATTTGCASAGACTTGAAAACTTGGCTACTCAGGCATACTCTGGGGGAAGAAATAGGGGTAATTCAGATCAGCATTGTGGTTTTTAAAAGCACTCAAAGTTGATGTATTTTATTTTTTCCGGAAGAATGTTCATAAACTTTAGAATTGCGTACTGAAGGCTTGTATCTCTTACAATTTAATTCTCAATGGAGGTATCTTAAAAATCATTCATAGGAATTTGTATTAACTCTTCTCATTTGSATTGCATGCAACTTCCCACTCCATTTCTCTCATCTCTAGCAGCACAACACTTGAGGAAGGAGCAGTTCTGTGTCATGCAGCYATTGCAATAGCAAGGTATGCTTGAGAGGGGAAGTTATCTTCTTATCAGGCATGATAACTGTCTACTGAGAGTTTTGCTTGTGTTTATACATGAGATATCTCAGTATGTARTTTCTGCAGTATTGAGTAGGGCAGATATTGGTATGGGAGTGAGATCTGGAGAGTGTTTCAGAAAAAAAATCCTCAGCCTCCAAGAAGGCATGCATGCATACCTGCATGCAATCGTATGAAGAATCAGGTTTTTGATTTTATTTCTTGATGCATTTCACTGATGGCATTTGCCCGTAACCAGAGGGCACGAGGAACAGGGTGGTTTTGCCTTGGGAACTGCCTGCCCTGTGGCTGGCGCTCGCAGCCACGCAGGGACCAGCTCCCTTCCGAGTAAAGACACGTGCCCAGTTCGAGTGTCTGTCTTTGCAGCACCCCCAAGATCTCCTGGTTAGCGTTAAAAGACAGTTTCCATCTGTCCTAGCAGGACGGAGCCATATGTTCTGTTAATTGGTGTGGCGTAAGTGCAGGCAGAGCTGCTCCTGCCTTTGTACTGACTGCTCTGTTGGTCTAAAATATCACCGGGGGGACTTCCAAAAGCATGACAGGTTTGCTCTGTGTTGTGAGTGTACCCCTGGTCTACAGAAACTTAGTGTTTTTAAAATAAAATGCTTGCAAACCGTTTCTTTTTAACCCATAGAAGTTGWTTGTAAGTTGTATCTAGAAAGTGCTGCTGTTACTTGGTCTGAAACAACGCAGCTTGCATTACAGTTTAAAGCAGAACTGCTTCTTTCAACAAAACTCTGCTTTGCTCCAAAGCTGTTCAAAATAATCTTTAAAGGAACTATTGAGGTGAGCAGCGCATACTTAACGTGTAAGCTGTAAATTATATTTAGCACTCTTTATTTCTTTCAGTCTAAAGAAAGTCCCAGGATCTAAATAGAAGAAAGTTATAGTTCTGTATAAGTGTTTAGTTTTCCARATCCTTAGAGCTAATAGCCTCTTCTTGCAACTTCTCATCATTCTTACTCCTTGTGCAAAGACCAGCTGTGGAATTGCGCTGCATGAACAACTGTTCCTGCAGAACCTAAAGCTCTCCTGTTTTCTGTTCATGTTACCAGTACGTTTTGTTTGTTTTTGTATTGGGAAAGGTAATTGGCATCTTGTATTCATATCCTARAGCATTAGCTGTGGCCTTTTTGAAACAGTTTCTTGCTCGGAATTCACTGAAAGTGGCAGTTCAGTCAATTGTTAGAAAACTATTTTGCCAATTCATTCACAACTCGGCAAGAAGTGAGTAGGCAACTTTTTGTAGTTCTGTGGTATTCTAACCCCCTTAGCGGAATCCTATGTGGTATTAAAACCTGGTGCCTCTTCAGACTTGGTGTTTCCAAAYGGATAATTGTTGTGTTAGATACTGATGGACTTTCTGAAGTGTCTCCAAGAGAGCTTGCATTATTTCCTRTAAGTGCCTCTGCATACAGACAATGGCATTTTTAGGGGATGGTTAACAATGAAACATGCTAGGTAGCCCCCATGGTGGGGGGAAGTAGCATTGAATTTTCCCTGAATTAAATAATTGAGATTTTCTTTTAGTCCCTTTTATTTTGAAAATTAACTTTTAGAAGTAGGTGTAGGCCATCTCTGCCATGATTTCTTTGTAGTGATGTATCCCTAGCCCATAACCTGAGAAGTAGTTATTGTCGTCAGCATCTGTTGCCAGACTAAAAACTGGTAGGAATAAGTAACAACCATTCACTGCAATCAATTTCCTACCCTTGTGTTCAATCATAATCCATTGGTTTGTGTGAAGAAATGACATCAACTATAGCTGTAAAGTTTATGGGCAGTTTAATTGTTGAGGAACTTCTGAGTTGGTTTATGTTTAAAATCCCTTGCGTATTTTTGTTCTATGGTGTGTAAGTTCAGCACCTGATATTTTTCTCTTGTTATGAATTGTATTTAGTATGTGATTGAAAGCTAAAAAACAAAGAGCCCCAAGACTTGAATAAAATCAAGGAATCTGCTTTCAGTGGGGAACACTAGTATTGTGAATTTTGCATGAAATCTGTTCCTCTGCACATGCATTTGGGCTCATATGCAGACTTTTTGGGGCRTTTCAGTTGAATGGCGAATGATTTGGCGTGCGGTTGAAAGTCACATTGCTTTTGTTACATACACACACATACTAGCATTCACAAATACTTTTGCGTGTATATATTTTAAATTGCATTTCAATAAAAGAAGGCATCTGCTTTTAGGCTGTTTTTAAACCTCCTTGAGATCTGAAGGATTGCTTTGTAAAGCCTGATCTCCAAGGCTGCGGGGCTGCAGAGCTCTGCGTGTTTGCCCGGGTGGCTAAAATAAGTCTGTTGACACTGCAGAATCAACAGTGCTCTGGGAGAGAGAACTAAATTTTTTTTCCTTTTGAGGAAGAGCACATTATATAAATTCCTCTTGCTGTGCCAGTTTGTGCCTCAGTAAATGTACTTTAATATGATAGTTTTAAAAAAGGTGTTACAAAGCGGGTAACATTTCCAGCAAGGTCGTGATGAGCAGTGGGACAAGTTGCTGCTCTGCCTGTGGAATCTAGTTCAGTTGTGTCGTATGCCAGATGTGTGGCCTGCTCTGCGTGTGCTGTGGTGTGGTCTTATTTTGATTCACTTTATAGAAAAAAGAGGAGCCATATAGCAAATTCTAGAGTAGTTTTTCTAATGGAAAGGTTTTTTTTTTTTTTTTTAATGTAACAGTGGAACAATAATTTCAAGGTGTAAGTAGTCACTTCTCCATCTTTTCTTGGATTTTATTAAGATGAATTATTAGTTTGCAGAAGCAAACTAATGGTGCATGGTATTCTCTAAAGCTTTTGATTCAGGGGCTTTTTTGCTGCTGTTATTGCAGACTGCAATGAGTTTTACCAACTTCAGGCCTCTGTGCCTTTACTACCTAATGTAATCCACAGCTCTGAACATGCAGAAGCAGTGACAGATTTGTACATGGCTCGTGTTTAGACAGGTGGGAGTGAGGAAGACAAATGAGCTATTAGTCTGTTTTATGCTCAAGTAAAATGATAAATTCACCCTATTAATTCTCAATATTTCTCCAGAAACTGCAACGTGCTTTTGTTTTACCTTTTTAAGAYATAAGTGCAAAGTAATTCTGTTGGGAACAAAGCGTATTTTGTCCCTTTGACAGGATTCGTTTAAGGTTTGGAATTTTGCTTAGAGGRATGTCATGTAGCTACTCTAGGGTATTAAAAATATTTCTTTTTTGGAGTTGTTTTGTCATGTTAACATTTTCCATCTCTGCTAAACACATATGCAATATATGTGTTGTATGCGGCCTGCTSTACGAATAGAGAAAACAGCAACTGCTTTAATGAGCTTCCTAAGCTACTGGATTGAAGTTTCTCAGTGTCCACTAGTGCATTTTTTTCAAGCTTTTAAAGGCCTGTGTGTTTGTCTGTGGTTTCCATGGCGTTTGTGTGTGGATTCGCAGATGGAATGTGAGTGGGTGTATGGGAATTGTAGGCGCTTTCATCAAATCGCTATTCCCTCATTCTGAACAAAAGCTCATTTTTTTTTAATCTGAATTGGCAAATGTACAGATTTTTCTAACTAGTGTTCAACCAGTGCATTTAAGGACAGATTTATTTAATCAAGCCTTTTGATGTTAGTAGTTGGAGAGGTTAAATAAGAACTATGCCCTTTATTCTGTTCAACAGTCTGATTTTTTTGGTTTTTTTTTTTTTTTTTTTGGCGGCTACTTAATTAAGCTTTTTCTTCTGAATTGACCTTGCTTGTGGAAACCTTGTTTAACGAGCAGACAAGCTTGTGTTTGTGTGTGACTGGCCATTTAAAGCAGTAATACGTGGAGGGGGAGAGTCTTGCTGTAAACTACAACTCGCTTAAGAGAAAAAGTTCCTGAAAGAGAATAGTGCAGCAAGTGGCAAATCTTTGCCTGCAAAGACAACATATCTGCGCTTCAGTTACAATTTCCATCAAATCCAGGCTGTGAGCCTGGAGAACGGGCTGCTTGTACGAGTGTTTATCCCCTTCSTCAGCTCCCGGCTGGGGTGACGGGCGCGGATGCGGCCGCTGCAGCCGGTTGGGAGGGAGCCAGCGCGGCGATGTTGTTTGTGCATGTGCACATGTTGGCAGCATTCCCTGTGCTCCTCTTGTCAAAAGCTCTTTTGATTGCCGCAGACTTATAAATATATCTGTGTTACACTGGGGCATGCAGATGCCGTCCTGCTGCTGAGCTTCCCTTCCAAATAAACGGAACTGCTCCCAGAGTTTCCTGCGTGCAGTGGATGTGGGAGCGTGGTGCAGGATGCTGAACTTGGGGCACGGCTGTGGCTGATGCTGCCCTCGCACAATCAGTTTAATCCGATTTACAAACRGGGGGCTGCTGCTGGGAGGGAAGGGTCCCCTTGCCCTGTCCCCATCCCTGCAGCCTGTGGCAGCCTGGATCTGGCTGTGTTGTTTCCTGGTGACATGGAGAGCGTTGAAATTCAAGTGTTTGGGAGGGATGCACCGTGTTTGTTTGGAGCTTTGGTGCCGAGTAGCTTCATTTTTATTAGAGGTAGAAATCCAGCGATGCCAGAAGGCTGCGGTGTGGAACCAAGGCTGCCCTTGCGTGCGGGAGCCATGAGGAAGAGGCCAAAGTCACCGTCATTTAACGTGTGCATATTTGGARTAAGATTAAACAATTCTTCCACGCGTTTTGATTGCATGGCCGTGAAAACAAAGAGTCTACTGACTCTGAGTCAGAGTAGACGTTGGCCAGGAGCGTGCTAGCCGAGCAGGAACCTCTCCTGAAGCTTCTCCTCCTCAAGGGCTCCTAAGGACCCGTGGAAGGAGGACGGGGTGAGTGCCCTGTGYGCTGCTGAGGGGAGTTCCTGCCCCGTGCCGGGAGTCAAAGCGAGAGCYGCGTTCTGGAGACGCGGAAAAGCAGCCCCCAGATCCGTTCTTCATTTCATTCATTTGGGGGTGRTTCTTGCTGTCAGTGAGAACTTCATGTTCGTGGTTCCTGCTGTATAGTTCTGCACGCGTTCAGGTGATGATTCGGGAGCAATGGGACAGGAGCAGAACCTGCCTGGCAATTCCCGGGAGAAGGTGYCCYRTGGAAGCCGTGGTGCTGAGGAGCTGTCATGGTGCTGCAGGAGATCTCTGCATTTGTAGTAGTTCTCTGTGTAAGTTTCTGAAACTAAGTATCTTTTGTTGCAAAGTGACCTGTTTGATGGCCAGAAGCTCTGTGGAGGATGTTGGTTTTTCCTTCCTGAAATCTGCAGCTGTTGTGAAGTTCTGGAAATCACATCCAGCTGAGAGAAACCCTTACTGCAGCACCAGCCACAGTCCTCATTTTGCCTTTTCTTCCTCTGTATTTACCAGGAGTGAATTTMACAAGTAGAGGAGACCTGTGATCTTGAGTAATGCGAGGGGATTCATTGATCGAGTAAACTTTTCAGCAAGAAGCCAATTAAGAATTCAGTCAAGAAATTACTTGATCAAAGTTGCTTCCTGATGTGGGAGTGGGGATGCACAGAAAGCCAGTGAGATGTGCAAGCAAGTTCTGTGAATAATGATTGCAGAAGGTGGTTTTGGCTGTAGTTATTGTCTGGGCTGTCATTATCTAAGCAAATCTATTTTATTTTTTTAAGGGAGGGAGATTTCTAGATGTTTAATTTGTCAATGTAGTGTTTGTATCAAATGTAGCTTTAATTTCTCTATTTTCAGAAGAATTAATTAATATTAAGAAATATTAATTCATGGGCACAGAATATAGTTCCCAGCGTTTTGCAAAACTTCCACTGTTTCTGGCCAATATAAATACTCTTACCTTGGCAAAGAGTTATCTGATATCTAGTCCTTAGCATAAAATGATCAAAGCTTTGTTATCCAAGGAGGCACAGATGAATAAAATCAACATTTGCTTTAAGGGAGGAGAGAATTTCRGGGTTGTGGTGACCGGGTGGGTCAGCCCTGCTGTTTGTGTGGTTTCAGTTTGGTGAGCAGTGGGCTGCACTTTCCATGACGTCCTGTGACTCTTCTCTCCATTACCACAACTGCTCTGCTGTCATAGCTGTTAGACTAGTAAGTCTAAAACTCCCATTCAGACAGAAAGCCTGCTGTGATTCARCCCATGGGGTAGAACTTGTGCTGCGTTATCGATGTGAAGGCGACGGAGYTGTCATCTGGTGGCATGGCAGTGGGCGAGCTAGAGGAAGGATGGCAAGTACAAATACGTCCTGATAATTAAAGTTAGTGTGCATTTTGCTCTAAAGGAATGCTGAAAGTATTGAGCCTAACAATTTAGGGCTTTTGCTCTTCATTTTTTGACATTTCTTCCAGACCCATACRATGGAGGATACATTTTAAATACTTGTGTATGTTCATTTTGAAGGTTTTGGGGCACATTAAGCAGAACTGAAATACAAATTTTTTTTTATCGCTTGTAGCATCTTCTTAGTATTCAGTCTCTTGGGTTAATTTCCAAGAAATTTCCCATTTCTGAGTGGAGAAAGATTTTTATTAGTGTTACAGTTTTATGTGGTGCTGTATAATGCCCWTGCATGCAGATGCATGCATGCACACAAAGTCTGTATGTGACAACTCATCAGGCGATGAATTATTACAAATACTAGGGRCATAGACAGTTCTGAACTTCTTGTTATACCACAGTCTGTTCTGTATTCCTTTCTGTGAGATCTCCATGTGAGAGGATCCTCAATTGGAAGTCAATCAGCTGGAGGAAAGCCAGTTGTAACTGGGTTGTAACTTCATTTTTTCTTTTTTAGATTACAATTAAAAATGAAGTGGCAATTGCAAGCATGAGATTTATATTAATGAAAATGCAACTTGTTTTTATGCGCAGAGTTTTCCGTCGGATGAAGGCTGGCCGTTCGCCAAGTACTTGGGAGCGTGCGGGAGGATGGTGGCCGTCAACTACGTYGGGGAGGAGCTGTGGAGTTACTTCAACGCGCCCTGGGAGAAGCGGGTGGATCTGGCCTGGCAGCTCATGGAAATAGCGGAGCAGTTGACCAACAATGACTTTGAGTTTGCACTCTACCTCCTCGATGTCAGCTTCGACAACTTCGCCGTCGGACCCCGGGACGGGAAGGTTATCATTGTAGATGCAGAAAACGTTCTGGTAGCAGACAAAAGATTAATCAGACAGAGTGAGTTTCTCCTCTCTTCCCCTCACCSTCTCGTTTCTGTTGTTTCTTTCTCTGTAATCACAAGTCATTTTTAAAGTATATGTATTTGCTGAAACCCATTTTGTCATAGTGGCTTTATTTGACAACTAATTACCTTTAGAAATAGACTACTGATAAGATTGACTAATCTGTCAGTTACACAAAGTGTTGAGGTTACCTGAATTTGATTTACATATATTTTTAGTATCAGTATCCCTGTTTAAATGGGGCTAGCGGAGTAAAGGATTTGGACACACAGTGGCCAGGCAGAGAAAGGACTCGACTGGCTGCTCAACCTTAATGAAAATAGAGAGTGCTCCCGTTTTTCCAGACGTCTGTCAGCAGGGAAGSCTTGGTGTTCCCCGTCTGGCGAAGGACACCTCATTGCCACTCGCCCCTAGTTGTGTGGCCTGCCTCTGCTCTGCTGTAAAGGGAAGTGCTGTAATTTTAGTGCTGTTTCCAGGTTGGAATAGTGAAAATCAGTTCGTCTTTTTGTCAACTGTGAAAAGCTCAAAGCAGCAGGAACAGGAGAGGTGTTTGACAAAGTAGCATTACGTGGGTTTTTATTTCTTTTGAGCTTGTGTGGAAAACTTTACAGACCTAGAGGCTGGAAATACTGAATGCGAAGTCCTAGTTTCTGCAGGAGCCTTTGGCAGTAGGCCAAGCAATTCCAATTTGCTTTGGGTGAATGGATTTTTACAAAGCTTTTCAAGTAGACTTCATACACTGAGTTGCARAATGAATTTTAAGACTGTGTTCTCYCTTCATGGACTCTTCTAAAGGAAGTCAGGTTTACTTATTTATCTGTTTCTTATTAGGCGTATTATGCATTCTCACAGAACTTAAAACTATCAGAGTACATAAAGAATCTTTTCTAATGTACTGATTATCCAGTACATTTACTTTATTACTCATAGCCACACAAATACTTGCACTTTTTTTTTCCTGCCCTATGTTAAAATAATGCTACTTAAGACTTTCTCTTTTGGAGCATGTCTAAATTGCTGGGTTGCAGAGGTGTTTAGCTGAACTCTGAAAGCACCGATTCCTACATGGAACAGGAATAATTAGTGTCTGCAGAAGCTGGATCTGGAAAGTCTCATGCTTGCATCTGTTGTGTGTGGCTCTCAAATCGAGTTGGGTCTAATTAAGATTTTGATGCATCRTTTATAATAATTAAGAAAATGAAAGCAAATATTAACACAAAAATTCTTGGTCTTRGTATAATCTTAATATTTAATACTGACTTCCTTAATCTCCTGAAAAGTTTCATTATCACTCTATCCAGAGTGATTAATGTGACTGTTTAGATATCTGAGCATGTGCATCTTGTCCAATGATGCTATAGTGAAATATTTAATCCTACTTCTGTGTTGTATATCATAGTTGAGTTTGCTCGACTCACTTTGTTCCTCAGTCTTCTATTATTGGCTTTTTCCCCCCATTCCACGTTTGCTGTTCACTGCACACATTTTACCTGGCGCTTTCTCATTGTAGTAGTCAGCCCTCACTAGCTTTTTCCAGGCCAGCTTGCAGTGCACTGTARATGAGTAGAGCAATAGCCAGTCCAGACACTAGCAAAAATTAGTACATTTTTCTGTGTAGGTCAGTCCCTAAGGAGATTTGCAAAACTCTGAGACTTTCTGAAAAGGCCAACATGTCAAATCTGGCAGTAATCCAAAAATGTAGGGAGAAAAACTTCATTTAAAGTTTTCCATCAGAAAATAAAAACAGCTCAGGAGCTTTCACATTTATTCATTACTGTCAAGCTATTTTCTGTAGAATGAGGTTTCCAGTGAGGGCTTTATGATAAGGCAACTGTTTTAGCCCCATTAGAAGTTTCTGCATGTGTAGAGCAACAAGCAGTGGTTCTCCGAGCTGCCTATCAYTTTCTAAATCTATAAGCTGTAATTCTTAGGAGCTTTGAAAGGATCTGAAGTTGCTATTCCAATCTTTGGTGAATGTTCAGGTCACTTATCTCCAGATACAATGTGACTCCAGGCTAAAACATAGGCRTGATCATAGTAATATATGAGCTAAAGTTTTTGTTCAGTTTTGTATTTGTATTCGTTATGATCTTTGTGGTTGCAGCTTAAAATGCAACTTGTTTCATTTTTTATATGTTTCAAAGTGCTTTGTGTGTTCATGAATGTAATTTGTTTTGCTCAAATATGTTTTTTTCAGATATTATAGGTAGTGCATCTGCTTTTTAATATGCGCCTAACTACCTCTCTAACGTGAGAAATGGCAGATAGTGTTTCAGAAGTTAATGGTAGTTGCTTTGCAATGGGAGTTTTTATTTTTTGGTAGATCATTTGCAAGTTTTAGTTCACAGGGCAACTGGAACAACCAGGTCTAGTTGTTGCTAAAATAGATCATGTTTGTGGGTTAGGTTTGTGTATGGGGATTTTTTTCTCCTTTTCTCTCTGGACTCCAGCTGTGAATCATTCTCTTGTACTTGTTTGTGCTTCATTTTTCCCTCTGGGCATGTGTGCGAATGTGGATTTCTTCTGTTTTCTGTGCGGTGAGTGTGTGCACATGTTGTTTTCTGTTTGTTTGTTTTTGCTTCCTTCTCTTTAGCTATTTACTTTATCCTTTCTTTATGTCTCTCCCGTATTTTTGTACTGCCAGGGCTGTTTCACCTGGAAGGTGCATCAGGTGGATTTTCAAAAACTAGAACATTTGCAAACTAGAACAAGAACAAACTAGAACATTTGCATCCAGAGTTGGTTTGAGTCTCACCAGTTAGCTTTGCGTTGGGCTCTGTGTAGAGCCCCGCGTGTGTCCTCCTGCTCTGACCTCTGACCTGTTCCTTTCTTTTTCCTGTGTGATACTTCACAGATAAACCAGAAAACTGGGATGTATGGTACGAAAGCAAGTTTGATGACTGCGATAAAGAAGCCTGCCTGTCCTTCTCCAAAGAGATCCTCTGCGCTCGCGTCACCGTGGACCACAACTACTACGCGGTTTGCCAGAACCTGCTGTCGAGGCACGCCACGTGGCGGGGCACCTCGGGGGGGCTGCTCCACGACCCCCCGGCCCACGTGGCCAAGGACGGCCGCCTCGAGGCCCTGCTGGACGAGTGTGCCAACCCCAAGAAGCGCTACGGCCGGTTCCAGGCCGCCAAGGAACTGCGGGAATACCTGGCACAGCTCAGCAACAAYGTGAGGTAGTCCACGGAGGAACAGCCGGCGCGCACCGCCTGGAACACTAGCAGTCAACAAGGTCTTGAACCTCCGTGTTCAAAAGAGAATGAAAATGACACTAGTTTATCAATTTTACCAATACCGTAAAAATTAGAATTTTATGGTGTCGCGATGTTCCTCTGCAAACGGACAAGGTACTTAACGAACTAAAACTTGGGCTTCTGTGGACTGTTCTCCCTAACTATTTAAAATGGGGGAGGTYGGGAAAAGACTGTGGTAGAAGCTCTCAAATAAGCTGTGTCAATGGTACTTTACATAAAACTGCATTGGTATCACAGTTTTGTGAAGCTGGTGTACTTACTTGGAAAGTCAAGTTAGGCTGGCCTGTTTTAGAGGCCTCTTTTCTGACRTCATTGTCTCATTTTTGTGTTTGTTTAAACACCTGGAAGTGGCATTTACATGCAGGTAAATCTAGCTGTCTGCATTGTTTGGAATTTAACAGGCTTTCCTATTAATGCTGTGCAGTACATTTCTACTGTAAGTGCAGGATTCCCATGTTTACTGTCTAATTTTAGGGTTTTTACACTGTTTTACTATGCTTAAACATTGTGGTTTTTTTTTTAAGATCATCATAAACCTGGATGTCATTAGAAGTGATGCTCATTTTTGATCTCTTTCGTATTTCTGCCATTGGAGATTTCATTTAACTGTAGTTATTGTACAAAATTTCTACCGTTCATGCCAGTATATATACACAGGACTGTTTAGCAGGGAACCATATTATGAGCAAACTCTCATTTTTAACAAAAATAATTTGATGACTGGGGAGAGACTAGGGTTAGATAAACATCTTATGAATTTGAGTTGAAGGTAGATATTTGGCTTAGAATAAAAATTCACTAGTGCAGTGTAGCTGAGCATAAACCAAAGAAAATGGTTTTGTTTCTTAGACCTTAATCTAGTATTGAATTAAAAAATGATGTACTCCCATGGGATTAACTCTCAGATTTCAAATTTCAGTAGTCCTTGATTACTCTTTGCAAGAACTTTTAAAACTGCTTGCTGATACTACAAGAAAACCATCCTTTGAATAAAAATTCAGGTTAGTGATTTGTTATACACCTTTTCTTATTCTGTTGATTTCAAGTGAAGTTTACTGAATACACATGTTTTCATTTAGCAAAATAGGTTAAGCTCTACTCACTCTAGACACCGTTTCTTGAACTATGACTCTTTCCAGTGCAGGTAAAATTGACTTGCCTAGGTTTCTGTAAATCTCAAGTGGTTTCCCTTAATTATAATCTGTGTAGAAACCTCAATYACTGCTACAAGAACCATCTTCAAACTTCGTTTTTATATTTTGTAGCTCCTAGAGCATTTCATTTTTCCTGAAGTCTTAATTCTAAGAGGATCATCTTAGAAATCTTAGAAAATATATGCTTATTTCTTCTTGCAGCAGGAATGAAGAAAACTAAAATTATTGTAGGCTTGTATAAAATAGTGCTTTGTACAAGCTRAAATTCCTGAGCAAGGTGGCATTCCCAGACGTCAGGGCTATTGTCAGTTTGCCTCTGAACCCCTGCATCCTGTGAGTGGTGGAAACTGCTGCACGGGCCAGGTGAAGAAGATGAGGAGCTCGTTGCCCTTCTCAAAGCTGGAAAACTGCAGTCATGTCAAGATAGAAAGTTTCTTCTGTGTGAGTAGGTTTTCTTAATGATTTAGATAACTGTATTAAGAATTCTTAAAAATTCTTAATTTCACATTGAAAGTTCTTTGCATATGTAGTTGTAATTTACTCCCAATCCCTTACCTTGCTTCTTTTCAGAAGTTAGAGTGACCAATGCAGCTTTTATCCCCTCCCTTCACGTCAAGACTATTTTACATCCTTGTTCTAGGGGAAGGTTTTAGAGAGGATTCACCTTAAATGTTTTTTTTAATGACATAATCCATTTATTTGAGGAGAACACAACAGCCCTGAGACTAGATAATACTATCCTATCATACAAGCCTTGAGTAATGACTAGAATTGATTTTTGTTTGTTTGCTTGTTTTAAACATCCACTACATTTCCTGACGAGTGACGGTAGTGCGAGTGGAAAAGGTTCAGCGCAAACACTGCCACTTCTGGCTGCTGCTCGGGGCAGTTCTGTGCCTGCCAGGCTCTCCAAATAGATCTGGTTTGGGGTTTAGTCTTGGAATAGTTACTATTCCAATAGTTACACACTATAGTTACACAGGAGTAAGTTACTAAAGCTAATTGTGAAAGGAATTTGGAACTTGAAGACACTACAGGGAAACCATTGTGGAAAGCAATAAATCTTGTTCAGTTTGCACCGATCAGATGTATTGTACAATAACAATTTATATTTTTAGTCATTGCCCATTATTATTGATGAACACTTGGTGAAATATTTTTGAATGAGATGTTTGGGGTTTGTATGTGCATTAAAATTGTCTTTTTGTACTGTAAGTTACTGTTTGATTGGGATATTTTATCAAGACTGTCTCCCTGTGCCTTTATATTAAAAGAAAGTTGTTTCCACAACTTCTAATGATATTAATAAAGAATACTTTAAGAACCTCATCTCACRGATACTCCTTTTGAGATCAGTCAGTGTTTGACATGTTTGTCTAGGATTCATTAAAATATTTGTAGAACTAGTTGTACTACTGCTATGATAGAATGCACTGTAGTGAAAGGGAATGGGGAAACTAGCTCTGTATCCATATATATATATATATGTATATGTATGAATATATATGTTTTGTGGGAGGGGGTAAACTGCCTATTGCAGAGCATAAGTGATCAGTCAGAGCTCTTTACCTTTTTAAAATCATCATTAGATTTAGATTCATTTTGCTAAGACATTTTGAGCTATATCTTCCTCTCTTATCAACTGAAAGATTGGGTAGCTTTCGATTCTTCAAATTATCTTCTCCTGTTCCTTGAATACTTATTTTTTTTTTTTTTTTATTTGGAGCAATTTAGCTTGCTAATAGCACTATCTTTTCAATATAATATCGTGGTAGTTAATATTAATTCATACTTTTTTTTTTTTGCTGTTTGTTTTATTCAGGATTTTTAGTGCCTAGTCTATTTGAAATTAAATCATGTAATAATTCTCTTCTGCCTTTCTGAGCCTGTGTAAATTGTTTAAAGAAAGGGGGAAAAAAAGAAAAATAAAAAATAGATTCTTCTAG
Source organism: Nothoprocta perdicaria (assembly GCF_003342845.1). Lineage (NCBI taxonomy): Eukaryota > Metazoa > Chordata > Aves > Tinamiformes > Tinamidae > Nothoprocta > Nothoprocta perdicaria. Next base: position 4,992,110 of record NW_020455477.1, read on the forward strand.
ATGCAATCCTGCTATTGCCACTTCAGGAAAGGTGAACTTGCAAACTGACACTTGTAAAATTCTCCAGTTACCTTCAGATGTTGAAGATAATCATAGTGCTAAGAAGCAGTGTAAATAATAACTATATGTTTGCTTTCAGCAGTTGTGTAACGTGATCCCTGTCACCTTCGTGGACTTCTCTATCTCTTTTTCTCCATCTGACATATCTGGATTCAGGGTTAACTCGATGCTCTTATTTTGTCAGTTATCTGTGTTKCATGGAACCCGCACTGCAGGAAAGTAGGATATTGAATGTCTTTGTAGAACTGAATGTGTGTTTTAGCACAGTGAAAAATCTCCTGCTTGGGCTGCAGATTAGGCTTTTGTCACCAGGCTTAATGCATGAGAATATGYCTGTTTTGCCTGGGTATTTATCTAGATGCATTGATTTTACAGGGTAAATGTGCAGGGGGTAGAACTGACTCGGTGTGCCCAGGCTCTGCCCAGCTGAGGGCAAGTGGAGGGCTCTGGCAGAGGACACACGTGTCAGCTCCCAGGAACTGCCCTCCTGACGGGAGGGAGCTCTTTCCACCAACAAGCAGCACCTTTCGAGCAGGGCAGCCAGGTATTCGTTAGCATTGAATGTGCAGAGGTGTATGAAAATGGCAAACCATGACTCTTAGTTTCTCAAAGCTCATCTCCTGGTGCTTGCACAGTTCTAATTTGGAGCACTAATGAGTGCTTTTTACAAAATTAAAAAAAATAATTCTTTTTTTAGTATTTATCTGGCAGATGTCTCTTCATTTGTTCCCAAGGAAGCTTAGACTTCACTGGGGAAGGAAATAACGGGGAGTGCAGCAGCCCTAAGCCCATTGATTTGCATGCTGCTGGTTGTGGTTGGTTTTGCTGTTGTTTTGTTTAAAAACTTCCTGGTTACACAGTGTACTTTGCTGAGGGGAACTTGACAAGGAAAATAAACASATATTTGTCCCAGGGCTGTTTACCTTGCAGTCCCTCTCAGCTGTGAGTGTGGTTACAGTTGTCTGCAATATTTTTGCAGGTGTTGTCACTATGCCATCCTGTTTTTTTTTCTAATTACTGTGTTAGAAGTGATGGTGTATTTTTTATTACCTAATAGTGAGATTATTTGTATATATTAAATTATATTTCTCTTTTTTAAAGTACCCTATTACTTTCAGGATAATCACTCAGCACAATCATATTCACTAAGTATAAATAGACTTTCTATTAACATCCCATTTATAATTGGCAATTGAAAAAAAAAWTTTTTTTTCTCATTACTTGCTACTTTCAGGAAAGGGGTAATTAGGTAAAAAGTATCTGGTGACTAGAAGCACGGTATTGCTCATTGTTTAAAACATTTGTGTGTTATATTACAAATTATGGAATGGTGTCCACTTTTTGTAGGGCATTTACTTGCTAAGATATACAGCTGCCCAAATACAATTAAATACATAAAATTTTGTAAATATTTTATAAAAAAAAAAAATCTTTGCCTATGGGCACAGTTGTCTCTTGCAAGTGTTTATGGTGTATTATCCACATACTTCAACAATAAGAATCTTTGGAGAAAAATGAATCTTGTGAGGTCCTTGTTCTCTAATTGCAGAGCAACTAATCTTCCTACGGAGCTGTCTTTGTTAGTACCTGGTCGTGTCTTTTGTAACGAGTAGTTCAGTGCAATAGGAGCCYGTTAGCAGACTGAAGAACTGGTGCCCAAGCCCCTATAGTGACACTATATGTGTATCTGAGTTGTTGTCAGGCCACATTATCCTGTACCCCGAATGTGTAAATTTATCTTCCCTGACAAGTTTTCCTTAGCAAAGTATACTTTGTAAAACAGCAAGTGRTTAAGCAACACGACATCTTCAGTGAGTTAAATGTGAAATGTTTAATTTTTGTCTTGAATCTGTATATATTAGTTGAGGTTGAAAGACGCTACACGTGGATAGGATTTTTTGACTTAGCTTCTTGGGAAGGAACCTAGTTCCCATGCATTAACACAGCAACCAAACCAAGATGTTCAAGTGGGGGAGTGATTGAGAGAACTGCTTAAAAACTGTCATCTTTGAACAGAAGTGTTAATGTAAACTCCAGCCTCCAATAGGCAAAGATATTGCTCACAGAACAGGCAAACTGCAATGAGTGAACTTCCTCTGAGATGTTACATTTATCATATATCTATGCTTTTTATTGTTTTTTTTTAAATTTTGTTTACAGTTTTTATGTGCACATTGAGTGTAGTCTCGTAGCTAAACGTGGTATTTTATATGTGAAAAGCCTGATAACCTCATTGCCCTGCTTTCTTGCCTGTATCCAAGTCGCTCTCATCGTAAGATCTGATGTCTAAGTACCTAAAACCTGATATTATACTGATGTTAATTTAAAACTGGCAATTATTTGGAATTATATCTTTGTTCTTAAATAATTTCTAAGCAAAAGTTTTGATTTTTTCCARTGCAATTATTAAGGTTTATGTTGCCTAAGATTAGGACACCAGTCTTTCAGACTCTGCGASTTGTCAGTAATGACGGATTGCAGCTCTGAATTTTAAATGTCACTTGGTCTCTGACAGAGCTTATCTGAAATACACCCAGAGGACCATGTCTGTTTTCATTACTGTAGAAGAAATCTAAAGAGGTTAATTGTTTATTGTAATGCCTGATTTCTGGAGGTAAGAGAATATTCCAATGTGATGGACCAATAGTAAGTAGTCCCCTTAAGGTAATCCCTGTGAAAAGAAGCTATATTCTTAAAGATTTTATATATATGTGTGTGTGTGTATATATATATAAAAATATTTAATTTTATTTTGCCATATATATATTTAATTATGCATTTTTCCAGACTCATCTTGAAGAATATAATTTCATCAGGTTTGAAATAAGACCCATCACAAGTCAGATAGCAGAAAAACAGTGGTTTGAGGCATTAAACAAAAGATGAAATCATGGYGCAGAACAGCTTCGGTAGGTACAACATCAAAATTGCATTGGGAGTTGTGTCCTACACATTTTTGTTTCTTGTTGGCCAAGTGTGATTTCTGAGTGTCACCTAAAAAGCAGTGCTCAGAGGTTCAGAGCTCTGGATGCCAGGACTCTACCATTGCTTGGCACAAAAGCAGCCAATTCCTATAGAATTTCCTACTAGTCTGAATTTATTGCTCTTCCTGTAAGATGCCAAAGCTGCAGCACTGCAAAGGTCTGTGGCTAAGCAATGAGCTGCTCTGTTGATTAATCTGCTTTTTGCTGAATAGCAAATTGCTCAGCTATGTTTTAGGAATGACAGGTGGGCCTTCTCTTAGTGTTCATGCAGCTCACACTATTAATGTGCCATTAGCTAAGCCTGTATAAAATACAAAATTGCATTTAGTGGATGGCAGATAATTAAGTTCTTGTAGCTCAGACCCATCAGTCCAAGCATGTCTGCTAGTGCTGCTTTTAAAATAAGTAATTCTCCTTTTSTCTTGGTGTAAAAGAGGGGTATTATTTCGGATCCCACTTTCCCTGGGCCAGAGCACACGAATGATAACGTGGCATGTGTGCAAGTATCCAAGAAAGTCACCAACATAAGGCAAGCCAGTCCCTTACTGCTACCACACTTCCCAGGTATATCTGGGAATATGTCACATAGCCCAGGGTCCTCTGAAGTTATTGGACTCTTTTCTGGTCACTCACTCTGTTAAACAAATTCTGCTTAAGGCAAACTGTGTGACCTATGTGTATAATTTCCCATGTAATTTCCTTTTCTATTTTCTTTCCTCTGCTCTCTGAAAATGTAGATATAAATGTACCTACAAAAGTGATACCTGAATGCTAATCTTTACCTCCAACTATATAAGCTACTGGAGACTTCCTTCTGCAGAAACACCCTTCAAATTCAGTGATCTCTACCCTGAACTGAGTGAGTTAAAACACAGGGGGAAAAAGCTTAGTAATTGTGGAGCAAAGATATATTTRGATGACCTGATAGCTGCAAGTAATTGTTCTGGGTCGGGTGCAGATGGGTTTCAAACAGATCCTGGCAGTATTCCATGTAAGTAAAATTAATAGTAGACATTTGAGTTTTAAGAGTAAACATTTGGTTTTAAAGAGAAATAGGATAGAATCTCTTACCTTCCTGGCATAACARGTATTTAAAGCTTTTATTTTCTCTATGATACACCTGTCTCAAAACAATAATATGATCAAAATAAATTTGGAATTGATTGAAGGTTATTTTGTGCTTTGGAAAGGTAAATAAGAAACAGAGGATGGTTTTAGACACCAAAGTAGTTTTAGTGTTGGCAAGAAAACTTAGATAAAGAATGCAACTAACTCCACTACGTAGTACGATGAGTTCGTCACTTTTTGGTACCTAAGAAACATTTTTAATTCATTGTCTTCCAAGTAGAGACTCATCTTATTACATAAGTGTTATTAAAATCAATATTAGCATTTAATATTCTTTGGTAGCTTCTCTACATATAGGAAGAAGTGTCAAGCCATGTAGGAAAAGATACTCTGTAGGAATAGGCCAGTTCGTAACCGGAGGAATCCTTTGTGGTGGATTCCCTCAAGTTTGATGGTATGTGTGGAGAAGATAGTGTCTTCTCAGGTCTGTGCATTCCTATGTAACAAATTTTGTTTATAAAATGCTGGGGGTAAGTTGAATATGGTATGAATTGTATGGTATTTAAGTCATAAAATGTTTCCAGTTATCTAGACCGAAAATGTCCCATGGAGGGGGTTTGTAAGTCATACTTTTTTTCCCTATCATGTGCATGTAGGAGAGTGAACCAAGTAGAAGAAGGAACATAACTGAACAAACAGTTCAACAACAGTTCAGGAGTTCAACTCTTTCCCCCCTATACCACAGGAMAGTCATCATGGGARAGTGATTTACATTTAAAGTGCTTTGGTTCCAAGTAGGCTAAGCATGTTCATTTGCCTGTGGAATACAATGATATAAGCGTATTGAATTGCAGGAAGAGTGTGTGTTGGGGGTCAGGGTCTACTTCTACGATTTATTTATGCTCAATATTTAGAATAAAGAACAGCATGATTAGAAAACCATGAACTAGGGTAAGAGTTGTTTCTTGCAGAGAACAATGAGGGAGGATGTAAGCTGCAATAGTCCCTCTGTCCTGTCCCACAGCTGAGATGCCCAAGGAAGGAAATCAGTTTGGCAGTCTGTAATGACCACGAGTTCAGGTAGAAGGTTTTTTTTGTCCTACTGACTTCCTTTGGGTCCGTATTTTCTATTTTGAAATGAAGATTCAGGGTAAACTTGACTTCCCTTCTTCTTACCCTTGACTWCTTCTTACCCTTATCTGGTGATAAAGGTCAGAGTCCCAAGCCCAGTTTTGATGGACCATAGTTGCTCTTCAGGGAACAAGAATTGTAATTGAGAGAACATGAAGAAAATGCTTTGAAGCAATTGWAGAGTATGAGGACAAGATTGATTTATGTACCAAATGTTTCAGTTCTCAGGCTTAGGATAGATTATTTCCTAATCCAGTTTGATGCAAAGTGATGGCCTGCAAAAGAAAGCCTACAATGATGTGTGTTAGTCAGTGCACCTTCAAGGTCTTGGTTGATGAGAAGGCTGTGTTTAACTCGGAAGAGTCATATATCTTCCTTTCTAATTACTGTGAATGGGCAATGAGTTCAATTGCTGTGGAGCTTTTCCTCCACCAAATCCTGATTGTGTATAAATGCTTGTAGCAAAACTGGGTATGGAGTAGTCGATCACAATGGAAAAAGGACTGAGTGGCATGGTCATGTTTCCCTTATGAGAACTATTTAATAGAGGGTTCAGACTGTGTGTTTGCAATTTCAAGATGTGATATTTAATTTTTTTTTTAATTGAGGTCTGTGTTTCTCTAGCTTTTTTGAGGGGTTCTGATTTCTTGCAACTTTTGTTAATAGCYGGTATTACACAGATAGCGGATGAATCGCAGATGACTAACTAGCTCTTGACATTTGTGGTGTCCTGACAAGCCATGGAGGGAAAAGTCACCGTAGTCCACAAATGCCTTTTGACTTGTGCAGTTTGAAAAGATTATTCAGGCAACTAAAATACCTTGAAATATTTTTCAAGTGAAAAATATTATATGCATTTGAGGGCATCAAAAATAGATAGTATCTCTAGAATTTATATGTTTTATGTATTGGTTCTGATTTGAGGGTCGAAAGCCTCACAGAGGCCTTTTTTCCCCCCATTCTGTTTTGTATMTTTGAATAATTTAGATTCTTTCCCTGCCCGCATCATGCTTGGGAGTGTTTTTATATTTACGGACACATTTTAAAAGGATGATAAGTATAGAAAGTGGTAGATTTAATCTTACACTCTGAAGAAGCTAAAATGCAGTAGGATTTTAACTACTTTATTAATGTAAATTGTAGATYAGTAGGCTATTCTGCTTTATCTACCAACTTGTTTCCTTAGAGGTAATAGAAATTCTATCTCTTGGTGAGATAGACTAAATAATAGGTGTGTTAACCAGTTAAAACAGTACTGTAGATTATGGCAAACTGCTCTCTTATTTTCTGTAAAAGACACCTCTATTCTAATGATAGTATATAAAAGAGATCCTTTCTAGTAGGGCTAACTGCTGTATGGCAATGATGTGTCTGGAAAAAAAATCAAGTTTAGCTAATACCTTGGTTTTCAGTGGAATAAACCAGTGCCTGGGAAATTCAGAAGGGGAAAGAGTATGAGGCTGTCTCAAACCCACCCACAGGAACAGCTAAGAAGTAGTGTCTTCAGGGATCATCAAAAGGTTAGGGGAACTTCAGGGAGCTTCTTGCTTGGAGTCACGTAGACCATTGACGTGATACTGGAGCCTAAAGTATCCCTGGGGAGAGCTCTTGAGGCAAGTGCTGAGCTGGCTCGCTGCCTGCCCTGCCTTCCACCCTGTTACCGCAAAGTCCTTCCTCCAAAAGTCCTGAAAGGCAATACTGTGTTTTGAAGGCAGAGACCAGAAAAGCAGGACAACATTCCTATGAATTCCTCTACATAAATATAGATAAATATATCCAATTTCAATCTCTTTCCCCCTTAGGCAGCATTTTTCTCGGGCTGCTCCATGCACCAAACTGAGGTGCAGTGCATGTCCCTGTGACTTAGCCAAAGACAGATGCACCTGTCATGCACTTATCCTGCTGGAAAGACAGGGATATTGGCTTTTCCCACCAGGTCATGGTTGAATACTGAAGGAATATTGTGAAGGTGCCAAGTTTCTTGTGAAGCTTTAAAATATAAGGTTTGAATTTCCATTACTGTTGTGCTACCGGTAAGTGCAGTACATTACCAAAGACTTAACTAGCAATTTTTGAAAGCTTGTATTGATAAACTACTGTTTTAGAAAGGGAAATATTGATTGCTTCTACACTGATATAATAAATAAGGGATGTGTGCCATGTTTAAGTGATAACTTTGTATTTTGATAGTATTATTTGAAAATAGACTCACATATATAGGAAAAGCCTGGGCTTTTGTTTCTGATACTGTCAGAAATCATGCTCTGGATGGCAGCTATAATACCATTAATACAAGTAGTAGTAGAAATAAGTAATGCTATGGTAAAATCTAGGCACTGAAAGGACTAAGCATTTCCAAGAAAAGTGCCATAGAAAGAGGCAAGAAGACAACCTTGACCAAGAGCATAAGATAATTAAGAAAGTTACTAGATTGATTCTTGAGAGGCTCTTTTCTGGGTGGTTCAAAGACCATTTTTAGAAAAATGAAGTAGAAAGATGAATTTAACAATATTAACTAAGAAAAGCTAATATTGAGGAAACTATGCCAATGAAAAAGTAAAATGACAGTGCAAAGATATTAGGTCTATTGGCATGGATTTTCTGGCTTCAAACACATAATTTGGGAAATAGGGTAGGTAGATCATTTGGGAAAAAAGGAGAAAAATAATGGGGGTTGCAGTGGTGTGCTCTTTTTTTTTTCTCAAATGTTCAGTGTACACAAATGTAGGATTTGCTCTTTCCCAAAAGAAGTTAGAAAGATAAAAATTAAGAGGTTCTTCTTTGAGTATAGCATGTATGGAAGAGCTGCTTAAAACTGTAACAGATTCTTCTTTTGTACGTGACCTTCAAGGATGAGTTTACTGAGAATTTCCTGAAATTTCACACTTCCATTACCTCATAGGGGCTCATAACCTTTAAATGTGGTTACACTRAAACAGAATGTATTTCAGGCCCAATGCGTTAATCCTTGATGAGAGATGTGCAAAGCTGTCACTTTCACTAAGTATTTCTATATGGTCACTGGAGCTTCCACAGAGCCACTGGAGTGGCTGCACTCTGCAGGCACATTTTGCCTTTTAGCTGGCAAACACAGGTTTTTACTAGCAAAACTGAGAAAAACTGCTCTCAAAGAAAACCAGCTCTGTACAATCTACAGTCTTGATTCTGCAAAACATTCCAAGAGAGAACAAAATCATTTTTACAATGCTGCTGCAACTTCATATTTTTATTTACAAGTATTGCTTCCTAAAAATCTCTAGTAATGTTGGTGAATCTRCATTTTCTTATCATAATGTTATCACTGTACATCGTAGGATATTGTTCTCATACCAATGYGTTTTCCAGAACTGGAACTTTCTGTGGAAGCAGCTCTGGAAAGCTCCCTGGCAGGGRGGAGGCTCTGGCAGTCTGCAAGTTATCCTGGTCAGCTCTGCACTCCTAAATGCTCCTGGAGTTTCCAGATGATCAAGGTGAAACTGAAAGACTCTGAGAGAAAGCTGCTGTCACAGGCAAAAATATGCAAGGATATTATTTTAAYCATTTTATTTCAACTATTTTGTTGTAATTGTTCATTCTAAGTCCCTTGGAATTTGGGGGATTTTTTTTTTCTTTTGGGGAGAGATGATAAATATCTCAATTGACTAGTAGTTTATTGAACAGGACTTAATTATGGAGACTAAGAAATAGAGACTAAGCATCTGTACCAAGTTTGCAAAGCTTTGCCTACTTCTTTTTTTTTGCCCATCAGGAACAGTGAGAGAATTGGGATCAATTGTCATCTCTGTGTCTCTGGGAGCAAGAGGGGCTCATCACTAGAGATATCTTTATTACACTCAAAAATATTCATGCTTTGCACGTAAGGTTGTGATCCGTAAGTCTTGGGAGGAAATTTTCTGCTGAAAGATGCAAATCTGCATGCTGACCGTTGAACTCTAATGTCAATGGTAGGACAAAGTATGGTTTTTTGGCAGGTGGACATCCTTCAAGTTGTTAAAGAAACTGAACAGAAGTGAAAGAAATACATAATTTACTTCTCGATGCCCTTTTGGACGCTGAAGAAGAAATGTCTGAGTTTAGGCAACTGCGTGAAGGAGGAGACTAAGAAAGTCAGGAAGGTCTGGAAGGGGCACAAGGCACCCGCTTCCATATGCGGAACAAAAGCAACTTGTGTAAGATGAGAAATTTAGTTGAGAGCAGTATCTTGATAGCTGTTATGCAATGATACTTCCTGAAAATGTTTTCTAGACTGTGGGTATTATTTCTATGCTAAATGAATGAATATGCAGTGAACGCCGTGTTGTTTTAGTTAACGTTCTAATTTAGTATTTTATTCTCTTCTTGCTTTGCTTTACACTTTTCTTACCATGGACCTCTGAATATTTTTTCTCCAAATGAAGAAGCTGCTTTTACTATAATGTTAAAATATAATTGGCTAAAATGAACTCTTAATATGAAGAAAGGAAGAGTTTTGCAACCTTTCCTTGGTAAAACACAGTCTCTATAAGAAGTTAAAAKCAGTAGGGAATTAAGCTAAGAAGCAGGTGTCAGGTAACTTAACCGTGCTTTTTCAGTCATGGGTAATCTGCATGGCACTTTGCTAATGCCTCTGATTAAAAAAGGCTTATTACTTCCAACTGTATTACACTGCTTCATTTTCCCCATCATTTGAGCAGTTGGAAGCTAAAAGAATTTTTAGGGGGGTCCTTAGCATATTGCTTGATCTTGCAAAGTCTATTTCATTGTCTGCTTGATCCTAAGGGAGATAGATGGTGATGAGATAACATTTATTTATATAAATTTACTGCTAACTATCTAAAACTTGTGAGCAATTGAACGAACGGGTTGTTTTAAGTTTTCAGTCCACTTTATCAGTATGTAAGGAAATGTATGGAGGTCAGAATTTCAGTACCTTAGGAGCACAAAAATACTATGTGCTTRTATTGAAAAATACTATATGCTTATATTTCATTGACAAACAGTTGTTTGCAAACATTTAATTGAGGCAACACTGCTTATATTGAAGATGGATTCATCTTTGGAGCTTCTGCTTCTCAGGCCATTAAAATCAGTTCACAGCAAGCACTACAGCTCATTCAGTAAAATCAGATCTTACCTGCATCTCTTAATATAATCAACCGTACAGTAATCATAGGCAAGAAGATGAGGAAATTCTGTAAGAGCTTTTGAAAGGTTTTAAGAATGACCTTGATATTTTACTTAATAATAGCATTTTTAGCAGAGAATCTGCAGCAAACTTTTTGCCTAGAGCTACACTGTAAATTATTGCTGCATTGCAGATTGCAGTTTAATTGGTTAAAGGACGTGTATGTGCGGGAATTATTTTAAATTCCCAGGAGATATCTACTGTACACTGGCGAAGGCCAGACTTGAAAACTAGTGTGACAAAATAGATGTTATTTGAACCTAAGGGAACCAAAAGAGTGTTCTTTCTGCAAGGAACTCATTGTATATGAACATTTTCTTTAACTTTGGCATGTGTCCTTTTCATATGCGCATGAGGCTATATTTTCAAGTGAATAGTGCCTTGGATGCCCAGTTTTAGATGTTTTGAGGCTACTTAGTTTAGATGTTCTCAGTGTTTGGATGGTCAATGGCTTCTAAAATCAGGTTTCTCATCTGGGAAAACCAAAATCACATACCTTTCGCAAACATGAATCAGACTATAAACAAATAAACATACGGATTTTTGTTTTATCCATCCATATATATGTTTTCTGGGAGGAAGAGGTTAGAAACGAAAGAATGATGGGAAAGACCTATCTGTTCATAAGATTAATATTGGATTATGCAATGATTTGATGCTCTATGTATACAACAGGATGATAATGTAATGAGTTTAAGGGTTTCATGAGCTCAARTATGCAACAGTGAAGCTGTGATGTGGTTGTATAGGTCATATTAAACCTGTGCACATCACAGGTGTACCAGCTGCTTTCAAAAGATGTGTTAGAGATGTAGAGGATATATTAGAGGTATTTATTAGCTCTGTTTTTCAGATCCTTCCTATCTTCAGTGCTAGAGACGACGATGATAAAGATTCCAGCGCAGAGGCCCTGGGGGCAGGTGCTCTGCTCCTGGCACTGGTGTTTGGCTGGAAGTTGTAATTACCCCTGGCCAGTGGGTTTGAAGCTCCCTGTAGCTGRGGAGATGCTGCTTGTTCCTCCAATGGCAGCGTGCGTCTCTGTGCGCCAGGTGCCCTGATGCTGTGTAGGATGTTAGGATTTTACCAGAAAAAGCAAAACAAAATTAAAGCTGCGAATCAAAGTAGTTCACCTTTTCGGAATGTAGGTTAATACTGGTGCAGATTTATTTTGTATTTTGCATTTTTTCCTTTGAAACTGTAAAAGGATCAGATCTATCTGTTCTCCAGGCACTTCCATTTAAACTAATTTATAGTATAGAAAACTGATTTAAAAAAAGTTCTCAGCAGTATAGAAAGAAAGCAACTTATATTCAGTAAACACACAATTCAATAGTTATTCTGGGCCAGTGATTACTAATAACAGAGCATATCTACAGTGTGGTTTGCCCTTYAGCACTGTTAAGACACAGCCCCAAAAAGCCTTGCAGCATTTCCTAGGGACAGAGGAGCAGCTATCAGGAGGCAGTGAGGTGACGCTCAGCAGAGCTGCACAAGTAGCTGCCTCTCATTTGCTCTGAGTGGGGCTGGCTTGAGGGCATTAGSAGACTCCAGCTGCCACGCTACATCTGGGATTAAAGGCAGAGTCCCTCTGCTAGGTACATAGCAGATCTGCTAGGGCTTCTTAGGCAAAAAAAACAAAATAAATTAAACCCCTTATACCTCAGAAGCCTGCAGGTAGCTCACATGTGCTGTGAAATAATCACTGAACATTTTCATGGTCGCTTGTTCTGCTTTAGTTTCTGCAAAAATTCCCTTTGAGTTTCTCCCTTGTCCTATTCAATTCTTAAAGGTGAGTGTGTGTCGTGTCTTGAGGTTTACAGTGAGCTCACTGAATATTAATTGCAGGGAATGATACAGGTGAAATTTAATATGTAAAATGAGGAAGGGACGTCATTGGGCTTACCAGAAACATGCATGGCAAAGCATATGGGATCCAACATTACAGGCAATAACRTGTGCACGAAAAGGTACATGACACAAAATGTATCCCTGATGTTATGAAATTATCTGCTTGCTCTTTGCTGAGTTTAAGCCCAGCCTGTGGAAGCAAAAGCTAAGACTAAGTATGTTGTTTTGGAATAATAAATGACACGTGATTTTTTATTTTTTTCAGTAAAACATCAGCAATGTGATAGCATTGCAATCAGCAGCACGAACCTGTCTTGCTAATATTGCTAATATCAAGACAGAAAGAAAATCTCAATTTCCTATCATTCAAGATGAACACGTCCCAGATGCTGGATCTGAGGCATTTTCTTCCCTAAGGTCAGCCAGTGCTCCAGTTGACATTAAATTCCTGAATTCCCACCTTCGGCTGGGCAAGTTGCCTTTTATTTTTTGTGGAAGGTGGATATCTATTAAATGATTCCTGTATTCAACATCTGCAGCTTTCAACTGCTGCGGATTCAAATTCGACTGCTTTACAGTAACATGTGAACTAATACCAAAGCAATTTATAAAACTCTTCCTAGTTTTCCTGGTTATAAGGCATTTTAGAAATATAAGTGCTTATTTTCCAACATACCACTTCTCAATATAGCTCATTTTTCTTTTTTTTTTGCCTTTTCAGCGGGCAGCTAAAATATTTTTACTGTAACATTAAGGAAACATATCCTACTAAAATGTAAGATTAACATTTATAGAATAAAAAAATGCTGCATTGTTTAAAATGCTAAGTGTATATTTCATATCTGACAGCTGTTTTTCAAAGTTGTAAAAGTTTATATTTTAAATGTCGTGGGAGAAAAACTGTATCTGAAAAGGGTGTATTCTAAGAATTGTGTTGCTTTTCTGTGACCATTGTATCTTTTGATATGTCTTTTGACATGTCTTATAATTTAGGATTCTCGTTACATGATTTTTGCAATAGTTTCATTAATTTAAGTAGACTTTTGATCTCCAAAAGGCATGTCATTGCTGAGAGGCAGATAGGATTGCAGAGCTCTATGAGAATGCATCTGCTATGTTAAAATATTGATTAGAACGATTTCCATCTTCTGTGCATTGGCAGGGACTGTTAGCTTGAGAGAAAGCTGTCACAAAGCTGTTATGAGGGGGCTCRCACTTAAACTGAAATGATGTGTGATTCTGTAATAGTATCTCTGTATGTGAAACCTGAAGGTAGTGGGTGAAATTCAGAATGATAAATCTGGGACCGTTGTAATTACTGGATTGAGCTGTTCTTGTAAACCCTTYGGTTTAGTCTTCCAAGATCCTGCATAGAAGGAGGTTGAGATAAGCTCCTCTACTTAATTTGAAATTGCTTATTCATCCTGGCAATGTTGTGGAGGAGAATCAACCTAAATCTTAAAAGGGAGAAGGCCCTAGGAAGGGAAGGTGTTAGATATGAGCAGCCTCAGCAAGTGTTGGTGAATTTAGAGCTTTGTATGAGATGGAAGTAAGATAAGTGGACCACATAGCTCATGRTTTATGGAGAGGTGAGTGGATGAGGAAGGAATGGAGGAAAACATGATAAGGGGTTGAAATGTGGACATCTATTCACTGGACCTGACCATGGGGCACGCGGGGAAGATGCCCCTCTGCTGTTACTGGCTTCTGGTGCTCAGCTGTAATTGCATAAGGTACCTAGCATGGACTGAAGCATTTAATAAATTGGGAATATTTACTTTTTTTATGATTACTGTATTTATTAACTAAATTTCCAGGCATTGGGTCAAAATCCATTCAGTCTTTCCATTGCCATACTACATATATGTTTTATGGTTTCTAGATTTTCTAACTGATTTTGAGGCCTTATTGTGTTCATCTAACACAGCTCTTTGCTTTGAAGAGTTTGAGATGACAAAGCTATAACGGGAGAAATAAAGATGAAGAGCTTGGCCAGGATTATCAAGGAGAGTGCACTTTTGTCCAAACCCACTGCAGCTTGCACTGTTGGACTGTTTTTTAATGATGCAATAAATTCCAATTTAGGATGCTCAGTACTGGAAAAATGCTATGGGCACATGGCAAAAATGCTGATCCGGTGTAAAACCTTTTGCAGGTTCTGATATGTTTTAAAAATGTTGGCAAGTTAACTTTGTACCAGCCAGTTTATGCTGACCAGGTATTATCTGCCTTTCATAGCCAGAATACAGCCCCCATACCAGTGTAAAGCCAGCATGAACTTCAGAATTGGGGCTTTGGCTGATTTGACAAATGCAGCTCTCTGGGGTCACGTTCAGATCCAATTAGTGCTTCTGGGTTATACGCCAGCTCACAGATCTAATGTTAATGATTGTGGAGCCTCAAACTCAGTGTTGAATAAGGTGAGAAAAGCCTAGCAAAATATGTGGACTCTGACGCATCCAAATCGACGTGCACACTCCTCAGTAATTGTGGTGAGGGCTAGAGAACCCTTCCAGCACCTTGTGTGTCAGTGGATGTGCTTAGTGTGTTCAATTGATAATCACAGCCTAATTGATAATCTGAAAGYCTAATCACTGCACTCTGTAGGTGCACCTTGATGCTGGCAGTGTCCGTTTCTCATTGCCTGGCACTTGTCTGAACCACACAAGACATTATTCTTCTGTAGTTGAATCATGCCWGTAAACGGCTGTAAATAATTTTTGGACAAGTAAGAAGATGGCATTTAAATGACGCTAAATTTCTTCCCAAATCTGTTACGTGTAAAGATCCACGTCTTAACAATGTGGCTCTGTTAAGACATGCAGTGCTTTGTAAGATCATAACTGCTGAGGACAAACATCATTAGCAAAATTTCCATAACTGAATGATCACTTGCAGATTGTTTTTGTGTAGAAACTGAGGTAGCTCTACAGTAATTTTGTGAAAATATAACCTGTCCCTCTAGTACTMTGAGATATGATAGAATCAAATCTAATTTTGAATCAGAGACAGCAAAATAGCAATGGGGATAAAAGCTGTTCAGAGAGGGATGGCAAAAGGGTTTATGTAGAAGACACTGATATTCCGAGGGTTAAAAATAACTTGACCTTTTTGAGCCCAAGGAGGAAAAGAGGTGTAAAATGAATTCAGGATATGTCAGTGATTTAGTATATGACATGGTCACAAACAGTTGATGTCAGTGCAACTTTTGCCTTTGGCAAACTGCAGAGTGATGCAGGAGAGACTAGGGCTCAACTTCTGAGGGGAGACTTGCTGTGAAACAGTTACTGTGCAATTCCTCTGGGGAAGTGGGTCAAGCAGTAGCTAATGGTTTGAGTTCACCAGATATTTGAAAAACTCTGCAAGTTCTTAGATTCTGAAAGAATATTTTGAAGTGCTTGAATCCCAAATATGGAGTTGTAATCAGTGTTTAAGCAAGTTCTCAGTTTAGCTTTGAAAATTTTATAGCTGTAATGGAGAGGGAATGGGCTGAGGAAATGGTTACTTTGTGCATCCATTTGTATTTTTTAAATAGGAAGGGAAATAATTTGGGTCTTGTGTTGTCAGGTCAGTGTGAAATACTGATGCTGAGGGCAGGCAGTAACTTCTAAGGACATTGCATTTTCTTTCACTGCTAATATACTTGCCTGGTAAAACTTACTGCATTGAAAAATTGGTCCTGTTCCACTTGCCCTTGGCATTCCTCCTTCCCTGATTTCAGGCTGCAAAAGCAAAGCTGCTTTTCCSCTTTGGTGTGGAGGAAGAGGACTGAGAAGGTTCTCCAAGACATGACCAAGTGGGCTCCTATCCAGAAAATATACAGGCCTGGCTGTGTCCATGCTCTGTTTTGAGGAACAAGTCATCTTGGCAAATAATGTAAGTCTTCCTGAAGTGGCATCCTGGTGAACAAGACACCATGGGATGTTAGAGCTCACGGTACGTCTCTGCAAGGTGGAAGAAGTTGAGATATTGCTGCCTGTGGTCCTCCTAACTGCTAGATTTCCTATGTTTATCAAAATTTACTAGAAGTGAGAGGTTGCCAGTTTTGATAGCAATAGCCAGAAACCTGAAGTGAAGGGTGAGGAGACAGTAACACAGAGTTGTTATAATGACTAACAAAATCAGAGTGAAGGCTGAATGACATTGCTGTACAATAAACACCAGTGGGTCAAAATCTGAACACTATTACACCGCAGGAAATTGCAGTTATATTTAGGAGAAAAACTAAAGCCTGAAACTTGCCTGTCAAGTTGCATTTCTCTTACTTATGTTTGCTTTTTCTGCATTGTCTCTTCATTTTTCCCCTTTCTCTAAATTTTCATCTATCTGAGCCTTAACAAGATAGACAAATACTGCTACATTGGTGCATTAAGTTAGAATAAAAAATTTAGAAAAGCATTTTATGAAAATGGTTGTCCACCACAACATTTTAGTGTTCTAATATACCTTTAACCTAATCTTGGATACCAGTGTCCTCCCCTTCTCCCCAGTCCTTACTCCAAAATTCATCTMCCATTTTTTCCTCTGGGTCACAGTTTCTGTGTACTGTTCTTGCTGTCCTTTCTTGTGCCTTCTCTTTCAGACTTGCTCTTTTGTGAAAGACTAACAAGCAGAGCTCTTCTGCCCATAGAGATCATATTCCTGGGTTGCCCTGCATATGTCTCTCTCTGTGTTACCACTCTTTTGTTATGACCATCCCTATTGTTTCAGCCATCTGGTTCTATAAGGGAACTCGGTTGTCTTTTTGCTCTTGATGGAATAAATTACTTAGAACTTGGGCAAGTAAAGTATGTGAAAGGAAACCATGGCACTTAGTGTGCAGTTTCACTTGTTTGAGCCGCAAATAATTGCGGGTTTTGTTGGAACYGATTTTGATCGTAACAAGCAAAATGCTGAAGCAACAAAGGTTACGATACAGGGCTGCCAGATGAATAAGTGCCTTTGGTAAAAGTTAGTTTATGCCGCTGCCTGCTTGTGTGTCCAGAATATTTTTAGAAAAACAGATCTGTTCAGTAGCATTGAAGCACATACTTCAGTGATCTGTTTTTAAATTATACTAAATTATATAAAGTACACATGGTTTTGGAGCATATGTCGCTTTTTTTAAAATATTTTAGCCTAAAATAAACAAGTCTAAATCACAGATGGAAGAAAACTCACATTAATTTTCTACATATTAGGCAGAGGATTCTTCTACATCCAAGTCTTCGTATCCCAGTAGAAACCCCTGTAGTGTGTTGCAAATACCTTTCTTGCCTCCCGTTCCCTCTGCTAATGTGATTTCAGTGATATGAAGAAGTTCAAATTCATGCTCCTCGTTTCAATTTCAAGTTGATAAAAATATTTCTTGCTTGTAGCAGAATGGTACAGGTCTATAGCTTGGGAGATTTGAACAGGCCTTTTGCATTGCACAATTAAAAAAAAAAAAAATACTTTCAAAATAAACATTTTCTTTAGGAAGGAACTGACCTCAAGTCAAAATGATGTTTTCAGAAATTTCTGTCCTTGGAACAGGCATTTGAGACTATCTTTGCTTGTCTGAGTAATGAACCATGAGTTCTACAAGAGACTAAGTACAACCTAAGTGTTTTGCTGAAGAGGTTTGGGATTAATCATGTGCTTACAGCACAGCATGTGTTTACTTGCACTGCAGTGTTRCTGATCAAGGATCATCCCATGCCAATACTTATATTTTATGATTAAAAAAAGAGTACACAAAAGTCCCACCTCTGCTCTCTGATTTTTCTGGTTAGCAAATAATAACTACAGAATCCTCCTCAATTTAATGAATCTCCTCTCATATAAAGCAGACTTTTATTAGAAAGCTGTAGTCGTATGTCTTTTCTTACCCAAGGCTGATGATTCTGCATGTATGGACAAGATGAATGTGTGTCATTCTCCCTGGGATTCTGCACGTTCTTTATGTCTCACAGCTGCCTCACTTCTAGGATGGACACTCATTTAATCAGTGCAGTTCTGCCAGTCTCATTTAGTCGTTCTTGGAGACATAACCTTGCCTGGTAATTAATTACGCTCTGAATTTGTTAATGAACTCAGCTTCAGGACATCTTCATATATATTCTTTTCTTGTATCATATACTGTACCTATTCCCTGTTCCAAAATGAATGATTTTCTTTTGCAGGTAGGTATTCGTGACATGCTTGAGAAGGAGATGGCCACGTTCTCTGCAGGGCAGATGCTGCAAGGCAAGGATCACTGTGCACTTAAGTCCTTGTTCCCTCTTTATTCAGTGGGGGAATTCAACTGCACTGCTTGGGCTGGGATGCTCCCTGGTGCCTCTGTATGGAGGAAGGAGCACGGAAACTTTCTCCTTTCCTGCCTCCCATCTAGGCAGGGAAGAAGCCATTGGGCAGCAGCTGCTTTTTCTTCTAACTGCAAGCAGCCAAGAAGGCTTCACAAAGGGGTTAATACCTTTTTATTCTTTTGTTTCTCAGATTCCAGCCTCTAAATATAAACACTAATTAGGAAAATGGAAGATTTTTCCTATTGATAAACCGTGAAATTAAATGCCCCTTTGATCCTTTTTGGAAAGGATCGTATGTGTAGGCTTTTCTGCTCAGGGAAAATRGAGAATTAGTTGCATTAAACAACCAGAAAACAAAACAATGTGCATGGCCATTTTCCTAGGGAATAATGGTGTCACATTATGCTTTATCGGTGTAATTTATCTGTGCATTGTGTGGAAAAATAAATCCTTTCAAAGGCTTTCAATTGTGAGGAATAATTAAATAGATGAATTGTGCCATTACTAAAAGTAATCAAAGGATTTTTTTTTCCTCAGTTATGGCTGGATCCCAAACCTGTTGAAGTCAGTGAAATGCCTCACATTGATTTCAGCTGGCTTTCAGTGAGGTTTTGCATCATGTCTCTTCATACAGGATGGAGCATCCTGTGTGCAGGCTGCTATGTAGTTTATCTTCTCATTATAGCAGGTAAAATATTCAGAGGTTTGGTGAGGAATTTAGAAGGTTTAAGTGAAATATTAAACATAACTTAAAGCAAKGTTTTAAATATATTTAGATAACTAAAGATAAGGTAAAGACCTTACTGGGCTTATAAAAATTATTACCTGCATGATCAAAAGGATTGCAGGTCTGTGCATTGTAATCTGGATAGTCACTCAAAATCTAACACCTAGATAAACGCCCATCTAATTTAAAAAGGTTACGCAGGCACTGACTTGCCTTTATAAGTTACMCAGAAAATCAGTGTCTTCCAGAGGCTTTTTTTTAAGTTAATAGTAACTGCAATTTAGAAACATTAGTCAAACAGACTTTGGCCTCAGCAATGTGATCAGTGGCTGGCAATGATTCTAAGATATATAGTTACGAAGTGTTATGAATYATAAATTATTCAAAACAGACATTTTCTTCTCTTTTGTTAAACACAGCTACTATGCTAGATGAATTACATTTTAAGAAAAGGACAAACAAAGCATTAAAGTCTGGAAAAAGACTATAAAAACACATTAACAATAAAGATGTTAGAGCAATAATATAATAGAAGACTTGAGTAGCTGACACATGAGCCAGAATAAATTATTGTTTTGCTCCTTCACAGTAATTTTGACTCTGTGGTACTGGTGGTAATGAAAAGTTATCAAGAGACTGAACTGACAAGTTATTTAAATCCAAATTTTAACTTTGTTCAGCAAAATCTATATAAACTTTAACAAGCAAGCAAAAAAAAAAAAAAAAGATTTTCTTGTACATTTGGAGTGGTATTTGAAGGTTTCTTCAAGCATTTCATTGGGTGATCTGGGATCTGTAGAGCCTGCATGTGTACTGCAATGCTCCATATGTGGAAGCTGTGTTTATGTCATCGGATATTCCCAAAAGGCTCCTTGGTATAAAGTCTAAAGTTAGTGAGCCTATGTAAAAGTGATTTAATGCTTAAAACTGGGATGAAGAACAAAAGCAGTCAAATGGCCAAGATAAATATAGTTTTCTTTTGGTTGTCTTTTTAGGCATATTCTAGAACTTTGTATACTGTCTGCAACTCGAAGTTTATAGAATGCAGATTTTATCTTCCTTTGTTGGCCTAAGATCTTGGCTTTCAGACAAAGTTTGGGATTTACAATAGTCAAATTAATGACTGAGGCAACATTAAAATTTGTATAGCATTAAAATGCTTTGTACGCGAAGAACGCTATTAGTCAGTACAGCTTGTTTTTAAGATTTCTGAAAGGACTTTATTCCCAGAAGAAACTGTTTTACAATGAAAAACCGATTTTCAAAACCCAGGCATAGCTACCTGTATCCAACAACGCCAGCATACTAATGCAATATAATATCCAAAGCATCTAAAGATGGATGCACACCTACCATTGCAGGCTTATGGTGAAGGTATGAAATTACGTATACTTATCCTATTGTGTTCAGACATCCCTGAAAGAGCAATCACTCACTGCAAAAGTCTGGTCAATGAACCAGAGGGCCTTTGCCACAATCTCTTGCTTCAAATGTATTAATTTTATATGTACAATCTCAGGCAGAAGGGGGGCAAAGGCAAGRGCTGTGAACAGAATGATATTCACAATTGGCAGCTTGTAAGCTGTAAAAAGCAGTTAAAAGGGTTGAACCTCTTAGTGTTCATCAGCAAGAGCTGTTGATAAACAGCAAAGTTACTGGAGATGTAAATACAAATCACCTTTACTACCAAATCTATTAGACCRTGGARGTAAGGAATTTCATGCTGATTTCTTGCTTTTTGAAATGAATCCCTTTCATTGTTTTTCTTTTCCCTTCCTTTTTTGGAAAGGAAGCTGAGAGGAGATCACATTCAGTAAATGTGTATTGGCAACCAGATGGCAAATGTGTATTGGTGTACTGTATGGTCTAATTTAGTTGGTATAATTGACTAGCTGGTCAAATTTCTTTAAAATAATTAGRTCCAAAACCTTGCATAAACCTATTTCTCAGAAGTAGAATCTTCAATGTATAAAGACTCTGGATGAAATTGTGATCGTTTATTTGCAGCAGCAGCWATCTGGTGCATTTTGGAAGCTCTCTGATGAATAGTAAATGTTTTGGCTTAAGAACTGGCTAAAAAATTACAAGGTGTAAGGAAAAATAAGCAGCTACATCTTCATTAAGACCCAGGGAAATATTTGCAGACTTTTTGGTTGGGGGATACCAAAGTGCAGGTAGCTGGAGTGAGGAAGGGAACTAAATTTCTACCTCACGGTGCAGTCTTCTCCATGTAGATTGAACTGCCCACAAGAACACCAGTGAGCTGCAGTGCAAAGTGGCTATTGCTCAGCTGTAAAAAGCAACATTATATAAAATTTAGAGCTGTAAGTGAAATATCTAGTTAAATTTTTAGAGGAAAGCTTACCTCAGATATAGCTTACTTAGAGACTTAACTAAACTTTGATTTTCATTGGGAAAAAAAGTGCTCTAAAATTTTAATAACCTCAGAGGCTGCAGATTTAGGTTTTACAGTAGCAAGATGCTGACTGAGCCCTTCCTCAGGATCAGTTCAAAGGCAAAAACACAACTACTTTGATCAGAGACATTTTCCTAATTACATCTTGGTTCTAGCAAGTCCGTGTGGTCTYGATAACTGCACTAGTCTTGCACTTTCATTCCTCCATCATACTGTACTAACACACACACACACAAAAAATCACTTCTCATGTATTAATGTTATCATGATAAGTTATCTCCTACATTGTGTGACCTTGTTTCYGATATCTTATTAGAAGAGTAAGATCTTTACTATACTGGTGGAAAGCTTTCCATTCCTGGGCATTCTGGTCGAAAACCAAGGAAAGGAAAACGGGACCTTCCCTAGGTAGTGTGAATATCACCAGTCACTGCAGACTTTTGAAAATTGTACACTGTGGAACATACTTACGTTTCATTTAATGACAACATGACACTGAAGTCTCATAGCCAGGAAGGAGAAGCTGAGGCCTGAAAGGAGGACAAAAGGCTGTTACTATAATTTAGTGCTCCATGCTGGAACAAAAAACCTGCCAAGGGGCTGCACACTTTCATAATCCTTACAAAAACCCACTAAATACTCCATCCTTGGAGGCTGTGTGTTAGCTTGAAGGAAATGCTGTGTAACATGTAGTCAAACTGCTGATCTCTTCCTTAGTGCTGGTCTGCTGCAGACGAGGCTGCTCCAGTAAAACACTCAAAGGAAACTRGATGGTACCTGCATCCTACCAGCTACACCGGAGTGGGCAGGATGATGTACCATCTGTCCTCACACAACAATGAGGATCCACAGCTTTCCAAGTAGGTGCTGGTCTGTGTGTCTGTCCAGGTGTCATCTGTTCTGATGCCCAGTGCCCACACTGGCACGTGGCCTTGTCTTTACAGGCTGTGCCCTAGCCTGTTACTGCTCTACTGGGTTTCTGCTCATGCCATTTCATGCCCAACTCCTTATTTTCCTTGCTTTTCTTTTCTTTTCTTTTCTTTTCTTTTCTTTTCTTTTCTTTTCTTTTCTTTTCTTTTCTTTTCTTTTCTTTTCTTTTCTTTTCTTTTCTTTT